>NC_135864.1:32859835-33109835 GCF_031162955.1 Sander vitreus | reverse complement strand
TCCTCTTCCACGTCCTCCTTCTTTGCTGAGTGAGCAGAGAAGAGCTCGGGGTTACAGCCTCTTCTGGCACCAACGAGGAAGAGAAAGGACCGGAACATAGAAAAGGACCGGAACAGACTTGTTATGAAAACTTCTGTGCTAAAAAATCTCTCTTTTCTCTCAGAAAATGAATGTGTAACGAATGAATTTCATGTGGAATATCTGCAAGATCTCTGACACAGTTAAATAACCAACCAACATACTTTCCCCTGTGGCCTACAAACTTACCCCCGCACACACGCACACACACACACACACACACACACACACACACACACACACACACACACACATACACAGGTCCCTCTGAAGGAGCAGGCGGAGCTGGCAGTTGCACATCTGCATTTCAAACACAGACTCTCTGGGATTCATTATTAATTAGCCTGCTGAGCCCTGGAGGACTGGTGATGCTGCCGTCTCACACACACACACACACACACACACACACACACACACACACACACACACACACACACACACACCTCGTGACCCCTCTGCCCCCTCTGCTCTACAGTTAGAGAGTCCTCAGCAGAATACTGAGCTGTACAGGAGCTTCCCTCCATCCAATCACATCACTTTCCCTGATTTCCCGGCCGAATGTATGGTAAAGGATGATGAATTACAAGAGTACATGGTTTTTATTAAGCTGGGCGCAGTGCAACTGTGTTTACCACATTCAATTGAATTGTTTAGCGCAGCACGGTGCTAAATGACTTATGTGAGAAGATGAGAGAAGCCTGAAGAGCTGTTACTGGTCCTCACAGTATATCACTTCAATAAACATTACAAAACTCCTTTATGCCTTCGTTTGCTTTATTCTTAGCTATTTGTGGGAGAATAAGATTGTTGTGTTTTGCTTGCCTCTAATTTATGTGTTACTGTGTGTTCAGCTCTGTGCATTAACCTCCAGCAGCAGTAGATAGAGGCAGATCAGAAAGACACACAGCGATTATGCATGAGGAATGTCTCCAGGGTCCAGAGAGAGAGAGAGAGAGAGAGAGAGAGAGAGAGAGAGAGAGAGAGAGAGAGAGAGAGAGAGAGAGAGAGAGAGAGAGAGAGAGAGAGAGAGAGAGAGAGAGAGACAGAGAGAGAGAGAGAGAGAGACAGAGAGACAGAGAGCGACAGAGAGAGACAGAGAGAGAGAGAGAGAGAGAGAGAGAGAGAGAGAGAGAGAAAGAGAGACATCAAACACACTGCAGTGAGAACCCTCTGTCCACAACACACGTCCCACCGCTGCGCAAAGTTGGGGATGTGCAGTTTACAAAAATAAACATGATGGGAAGAAACAAACGTGCTGATACGGGTTTCAGCCTACTGTGTGCCTCTGTGTTTGCCCACGGTCACATTAGTATGCAAGGAGCTATAACGTTTGATGCAGAGATCATTCAAGAGCATCAGATCGTGCATGATTTCCTGACATATTTGTAGGATGATGTGTTGAATGCAAATATCTGAACATAGAATGTAAAGGAAAGTTCTCTCCTTGGTCCTTTAGCAATGGGAGGAAGTTACATTTTTTTGATTTGGTGGCTGATAGAGAAGAGATTATAATGTGTTCTCCTGCAACATGTGGATCCATCCATCCATCCATCCGTCCACCATTATGGCTCAGATAATATTACCATGGCCATGGGGCTATACAGGTTGGCAGAATGTGATCTCTCACCACACATCAACACCTCACCGACTGGCTCGCTCAAGGCTATAATCCCGGCTCTGATAGGGTAAGAGGCTCTGGCAGTAATTTGGACATAATTGCATAACTGAGCAGGACTCCACTATCATCACCTTCTGCCTCTGAACTCTTCAGTTCAGGCCTCAGTATGGCTGAAGCTGATGCTCAGCTGTCACCTTCTATCTCATTTCAAACTGATACACCGTGAGAGGAAAACACACTCTCACACAGCAGCATTCCTGTGAGGATCTCTTAAACCAATTGGATCTGATTCCGAGCCAGCAGTGGACCTCCACTGAGCACACACACCTCCTGGTTTCATAGAGACTTCTGAGTAGTGGTGCGGTGAGATTTGCAGGGGGAAACGACCACTTCTCGACAACACAGCGCAGCCTTTGTTAGATCTGGGGCAATCGAAGAATCTGCACAAATGTTGTTACAAGTTCTCGCTCCGAAAGGGAATTCTCGTTCCCATTTCGGAGCATTCCCCTCGGCCCGCTCTTTCATTCAAAGGAATGTAGATATGATTTTTGGTTTCATACCAATTCCACCTGGAGTCTCGAAGGGAAGAATAACAAATATGGGAAACATTTAATCCAGAATAATATGTTTATCCAGAGACCTGTGGACTTGGGGAGGAATGGACCCCCTCTGATGTGGTCTGCTGCCAGTGTGTGTGTGTGTGTGTGTGTGTGTGTGTGTGTGTGTGTGTGTGTGTGTGTGTGTGTGTGTGTGTTTGGGTTGGACGTGTGAAATGGGTGAAGAGACCCTCCACCCCCTGGGGCCAGGAACTCTGGGTAAGGAGGAAGAGAGGTCTAACACACTCTCAGATTTCTAAAGTGTGTTTGTGTGCAAGCTTTTGTGTATGTGTGTGTGTGTGTGTGTGTGTGTGATACAGGATGTGACAAAAGCTAGGTAGCAAGCCAGTAGTTGGACAGAATTGCAGTAAAAACTAGAAACATCTCAGTTATGTGTTATGTGTGTCTCACAAAGAAAGTTTTATTTTGCAGGAAAGAAAATATAAATCTAATCTCCTTAAACTCCCTCTGTATTTCTGCTAGTGGGGTTAAGTGTAGAGAAAATACTTAAAACCCAGAAGTATTTGCAAGAGCTGGGTTTAAAGGAAAATTTAGATTTATTACAGTTGGGGTTTAGTTTTGTAGTTTTGGCCATCATTTTGAGCTATAAACTGAGATTTGAGACCCTGGCGACATCGCTGCATTGAAATCAGACGGTGGCAAGATTAGAAACTAGTTTTTTAAAGGTTCAAATTGCAAAATGATGATCATGGTCCCTCGTGGCAAAAGGAAACACAACCACAACAAGCACGGTAAAGACGAACTAGGAAGTCGCTCTGTAAACTGTGATGACAGTAGGAGTAATATTTATACCCTTTGCCTTTGTTTTTCCTCCAAACAATCTTGTCTTACCTGAGCCCCTTTCAGACAGTCTCTATGTCTCAACGTGATCTCATGGGAAGGCATATACATAGCACGTCACTTTTAAGGACATTTCCCGTGTCGCTTTCATTCCCAACTTGTCAGTTTTAAACACGTGGTTAAAGGTGCCGTAAGTAGGATTGTTAAGATCCAGGATTTAGCCAAAAAATTTGAACATCGACAACTTCTCAGTCCCTCCCCCCTTTCTGCTAAAGCCCAAACGGTCTACAAAGCCCCTCCCCCCATGAAGGAGAATGAACGCTTACATGAGCAGTGATTGACACACAGTTAGACACCCCTCCGGCCTTGATTGGTGCATCTGAACAGGGAGCGGTGGATTTTTGCAAATCTCACTACAGGCTGTAGGTGGAGCCAGAGGAGTCAGATTGTTTTTAAATGACCTGCTTCATGTAGTTCTACTGGAACATAGGGTCAGTTTCAGCAGATATGACAGAAAGGTAGTTTTATAAGGCTTACCTACTGCACCTTTAACATTGTGAAAAAAAAAAAAAAAAAAAAACGTGGTTATGTTCAGGAAAAGATCATAGTATTATTATGTATTATGTCACGTAAATTAAGTTGCATAGGGAAGTTATTTAGTTAATGTAAATAAGTCAATGTTGGCTTTTAGTTCCACACAGGACACAGACAGCGGTCACCTGGGTCAGAGTCCTGTGTTTGTTTGATACATCCATCCATCCACCCCGTCCTCCTCATATGTAGACTGGCATGAAATACCAGACAAAAATCAAAAAAGCATAGTGATAACATAACACTGACGTGTTACCATGCTGTAACGTTACTTAAATGTGGTGGCGAGTTAACATGTTAGAGTTAGGGTTAGTTAGGTGAGTCACTTTTACATAAAAGTCATGAGCGCAATTTTACAAGGTTGGATCTAGTAAACTAATAATCTGTTTCTTGTTCCACTCTCTTGATAAATGTATTAACTACCATCTGATATACACTGTTAGAAAAACCACAAACACTATGAATGGATGTATAGGCTATATATACAGTATATAAGCTTTAAAATCCATCACTGATGCATTGCACAAGCTGTAAGGATCTTGCCATGATGATGCTTCTATGTCTGAATAAAGCCAAAACAAACATTTACGTAATGGACACCTACGTCTAAGTGACTTTAATAGATACATAAAGCCAGCAATGTTACATATTCCATGTCTAATAAGACTTTTGGAGGTGTGTTTAAGCTCTGTCTGATGTCTGACTGCTTCTGTTTTTTTGTCCCGTCACACTTCTTTTTAGTGATGTCACAACATCCCCAGCTCTCAGAAATGACTTTGTTGTGTTGATTACAATGTTTTCAGAAGTGATGGAAATGATGGTTTAAACTACAGGAGCAAGACCACCACGCTATTGTAACTTCCCTTTACAAACAGAACGCTGCGCATTCATGGAAACTTGGTGAGTACAATGTTATCATTATACCAGACAGGAATAATACATGAAACCAGCAATTCCTTATTAAAACTCCAGACACACGCACACACACACATGCACACACACACACACACACACACACACACACACACACACACACACACACACACACACACACACATAAAGAAGTGACACTACTACTACCTCAACTACTACTGCTACTATCACCAGTTTAGTATGCCAAAAGTACTAAATCTTGCTCCCTTACTCTCTCTCTCTCTCTCTCTCTCTCTCTCCCCCTCTCTCTCTCTCTCTCTCTCTCTCTCTCTCTCTCTCTCTCTCTCTCCCTCTGAAAGAAGGTCTTATTGTGGCGATGTCAGCTGTCTCAAGGGCATCCAGAACAAAGAAGCTTTTCACCCCTCTGCATATCCTCCTCTCATCCTTCACTCTCTCACCTCTCACTCTCATTTCTCCCATTCCGACTTCCCTATCATGCAAACCTTTCATTTGTTTGGACCCTTTTTTTTCCTCCTTCCCTTTTCTCACTTTTGTTTTGACATTCACATGAGTGGGATAGTTGCTGGTGAGCACACTTTGCAGGTTGAAGTAAATGAGATGAAGATGGTGACACTGGTGGATGAAAAGATAAAAAAAATAAAAATAAAAAAAGATTAATTCTTTGGCAAGTTCCTTGATTTAGACACAGCATATTTGAGATTACTCTGCTGCTGGTGTGTGTGTGTGTGTGTGTGTGTGTGTGTGTGTGTGTGTGTGTGTGTGTGTGTGTGTGTGTGTGTGTGTGTGTGCGTGTGTGTGATATATGTCCTGTATGTATCTGTGCCTGGCAGAGTATGGAGGCAGGAGGAGAGGGATGTATGAAGGCAGCAGCAGCTGGTGGAGATATACACAATGTCAAGAGAGCTCAGAGAGACAGAGAGAGAGGACAACAGAGGATGCCTCCTCGGCCGACTGTGTGGAAAGGGGACAGTGGAGCATAACAAACAGGATCCACCTTTCTGCTTGGCTAATTTTCCCCATTAAAACAGCCCAGCAGGAGCCTCAGTAGTCCACCAGCTGGAACAGAGGTTATTTTAGTGTCTGTCTTTCAGCAGCAGGGTGTGTGTGTGTGTGTGTGTGTGTGTGTGTGTGTGTGTGTGTGTGTGTGTGTGTGTGTGTGTGTGTGTGTGTGTGTGCGTTGTGTGTGCGTTGTGTGTGTGTGTCACTTGCATCTATTTTGGTGTTGAGTGTGAGTCTGAGGTTTGGGGAGGCATAAAGATATTCCATAGGAGCGGATTCAATTCACTGATATTAATTTCCTTCTCTCCAGTCATGCATAAACAAAGAAAATCTCCACGGCTGTCTACAGTATGTGTTTCGCCCTGCTGCGCAGCGCTATAATGTGCTCGGAGCTGATATTGATGTATGTGCCCATATTTGCCCAGTCATCTCTTTATGTGGCAAGCCCTCCTCTCCTCTGTCTCAGTCAGATCCTAAACTAATCCCCAACCCTGCTACTCTGACAAGAAAATCCCCTATTTTAATGCATGCACACACACACTTCATCTTCCTCCCTCACCCCGGGCCACACACCCCCAATCACACACACATACACACACACACACACACACACACACACACACACACACACACCTTCTTTTTTATCCCTCTGTGCCTGTACACAGCATCTCCCTAGTCTTTTTACCTTTTAGCAAAGCATGCCTTGTGATCAATTTACTTCTTTGTGATATTTGTTATGGTAATATCTTCACAGTGTGGTGGCGTTTCTGGAAATATATACTGTAATGAAATTTCTTTTTTGTTCACACAAGGCAGAGTTTGGCAGTGCAGTGTCATTATGCTAGACGATGTCAGGAAATGTTAACCCAAATCTGCTACAGTCCATTTACTGTAAGAAAACATAATCAGACATTTGTGATTTAAAAAATGGGAAGACATGTTGTGTTATTGAAACATAGCATCAATAATGCACACTATTTATTTTTTTCAAAGGGGCATAATGGCCATAGATGATAGCTCATTCACATTGTAGTCTCGGAGTTGGAACACATTTTGTAACAGTAGAATGGATTTTGAAGGCAAACTACTCCAATAAAATGAACTGAATATACCTAACGAGGATCTTCAAGCTAACAAGGTTTGTGATTAATTATGTTTGTATGTCACATTAAGTTGTAGGAAAGTTTAAAGGTGTTTGGCGAACTACATGACAGATAAAGATTGTTCACTTTAATTCTTTTTTTTTATTTTGCTGTACATTTGCCATATTTTGCCCTAAAACAATTCCTATAGTACATAATGCCTAAACAGAGGGAAATATGGCATTCTGCATATGTATAGGAAACAGTAGGCTATACCAAAATGTGTTCTTTCAGCTTTAATCATCGTAAAGAGTTTGCAACTTTAGGATTCATAGGAAATAAATAAAATTTGTTTTCAGTGTGTTATTATTGATATCAAATCAAGTAAATACATTGATTTATAATTTCATAGATTTAAATGTATCTCAGCCACACAATGAATTCCACTAAAGTCAAAGATGACATGACAGTTAGGCTACTGCTACTTTGCTAAGCTACATACCTTTAGCAGGACATTAGCTGAAAGCAGGACATTAGTTTTTTTTCTGCATCATGATTGGATTCAGCTCCTGCACCATTCAATAGCTAGCCTGGATGCCAGCCGAACTTAGCCCCGCCCACAACATTTGAGGTCGGGAAGTTCGGTCTGGACTTGATCCGCTGTGGAGCAACTATGCTCGAACCAGAGCTGTTTGGACCAATCAAATTGTCAGGACGGGCTTTATACGATGATGGACAGATGATCAACAGTAACGTAATCAACCACGTCACCAAAGAGCGCTTGGGTTGAATTTGTTTACAACAAAGATGGCTTCCGCTGGAGAATTGAGATGTGTAGATTCTGCCATCGCGTCTGTTATAGAAGATATCGACAGCGCATTCATTTTAAAAGAGGAACAGAGAACCGCGATCACGTATGTAGACACATTGCCACACCTGGCCACACGACACGGAAACTGCCGCCTCTGCTCTGTCGAAGCCTGCCTTTGACTTGCAGCTTCTGTGACGTCTGTTTCTGTTGCTCTGATTGGTTGGAGGTCTATCCAATTGAGTGCAGAGGCATTTTCTTTCCTGGTTCGGTTGAAACCCGCCCCATAATCACAGCCCAGTGGAGCAGTATCAGACTCATATTCTGACTAGAATATAAGTATGACCACGTCAGGCTATTCATTAGCTAATGTGGAATAACAATATGTAAGGATAGGTTCTTCAAAGTTGATATTTTTCATTTACAGGTAGGAAAAAAAATCAATGAGAAAATTTAGCTTTAGCTTTTGCTAAAGCTAGCTGTGGCTATCTCACTAGCTACCGTATCTTAACATGAAAACAATGTCTCTTGCCTTGCTCGTGTCTATTTAGCTGTCTCTCTGTGAGGCAGTGTAGTTAGTGTGACGCTTCCAGAGTTTACAGACTACAAAACCAGAGTCCAGTCACTATGGTTTGGCTTTTAGCTCTGATTGTAGTTACTGCAAATGTCCATACTGTTTTGGTGGAAATTATACATTTCTATAGCGTAACAATTATTTAGAACGTAAAACACATGCAAAAAAGTTAGATTCATTACTTATTTATTTAGTTCTTTACTAAAAAACAGTGTGACCATGAATTGAATCTAATACAACTGGGTGCGGCCAGCAGTTTATGTGGTGTGGCCTAGAAGAGGGTATTTTTCCTCAGAAAATAACTATGTATAGAGAGAGTGGAGAAGCTGGAGTGAAGGTTTAATTTATGCCCTTGTTGGCCTGTCAGGAGGTTTGCCAACTCCAGCCCATTTGTAAGCTATTTCACAAAGGCTATAAACATTTTATTTGTAATTTCTGTATTTTATAGCATATTAACACTGACGATAAAACAATACTATTAAGCTGTAAACTACTATATACCACACCAGATTATTTATGTTTGGTTACAGTAAAGTCAGTCCATCCAGATGACCAATTAGTGCGTAGTACACATGTAGAAATGTGACTATTACGTATTAGATGAGACAAACATATACCACACAAATATAACTTTCCGCATCCTGTGAGCTAAACAAATGACAAAGGATGGATTTCATCTGCGTTACATTCAGCATGTGAAAGGACTCTCTGCATTTACCAGCCAGGAGAGATGAGGTGCAGTTGACCTTGGCATGTGTGCAAACACACGCACACAAACGCAACACATGCACACACACACCATGTGGGGGGGGGGGTTACTGACAAATGGCAGTGCAGCAGCTCAGTTAGATGGTAAATGTGTGTTTAAACAACGCAGAGTGACGCTTACACACGCAACACTTAGTGGCCAGTCTGTGATAAAAGATTGATTTGGTTCACTCTCTCACTCTCACTCTTTGAAACACATGCACACACACACACACACACCCACACACACACACACACACACACACACACACAAACACACACACAGTGGAATATGACTGATGTGATTCAGGACACCTCTCGGCAGCCACTCTGCTTTCCATCCTAACGCCTGAGCAGAATACTAATCACTGGATCACATTACAGAGAGAGAGAGAGAGAGAGAGAGAGAGAGAGAGAGAGAGAGAGAGAGAGAGAGAGAGAGAGAGATGGTTGCAGCTATAGAAGGAGAAGAAGCAGCATGGAATAGCATGGATTATATCAGATAATAATAATAAAGGTGGGCTTCGCCAGCCATGGTGTTTTTACTTCTTCCTGTGAGCAGCATGCAAATACTGTGGGTTAGTGATGAAAAAGTAATGTGCCAGGCAGGTGAGAGTCAAACTAAACAGCAGGGTTGGAGACATGCTGGAAACAGATGGGATCAGAGAGAAGAAAAGAAGTTATGTCCACCTGTATGAAGGTCATCTACAAGAGGCAGCTGCTATAGAAAAAAATATTCATAATAGCTGCAGTTAAAATAAATGATAAATGCCTTTATTTTCATTTACTTAATAACCTTTTAGAGACAAATATTGTACACCTTACATATAAACAACCTATAACATGCAATGTTATAGATTGAAATAAACATTATATGTATATATATATATATATAATAAGTTCAAATTATCTCCACCTCCACCAGCTACAGTGCATCAGGAATAGTAATCCAAAATCACAATAGATAGTAATATAACACTGACATGGGCCATTCTGCTGCATAACAAGAGCTTTTACTTTACCATGTGTAATGGGAAAGGGGTCGCTTGTGTTGACGAACCCACAGAGAATTATCACCCAAATCTGCAGTCTCCTGCAGTTTCAGTCTCTTTCAGCTCATTGTTTTCCATTTTCGGCCCAGTTTTGGTTCACTCTCACGGCTCTCACCAGCAGCCACAGGCAGCAATATCAACTTTAGGACAATGTTGTCTTTAGAGCTTATTGCCATGCTCCCAAGTGGCCTTAAAATAATTAATGCTTCTTTAAATACATTTCGCTGATTATAATTATGTCCTTTTGCTTATGTTACATTTTATATGCAGGACTATTGTAATGGTGTATTTCTGCACTGTGGTATTGTTACTTTAAGAAAAGGATCTGAATATTTTTTCTCCACCACAGATATTGAATGGAAAGAGCGGAGAAAAAAAGGTCTATCCACCTGTATGCTGTAGGACTGGCCCTCAAGAGGCAGCCAGTAATAGAGACAGTTAGTCTCATTAACTGAAGTTATCGGAAATAATTGTTGGAGTCATTCTTCATGAGCAATGACTCAGATTAAAGCTAATTTTAGACTAATCTGGATCATCAAATGCCAGTTTAGGCAGTGCTGTATCCTATGTTCTCAGTGCTGCACTTGCCTGCATGGCACAACATGCAAATATAAACGCTCACCCACTCTCCTTCTCCTCACCCTCCCTCCCTCCTCCCCTTCCCTCCCTTTCCCCAACCCCATGCTGAAGCAATTATGTCCAGTGTGTGAGTCTTCTACAGGCAGTGTGAGGGTGATTGATGATGCTGTCAGCACAGGGAACATGTTTTAACGTCAGAATAATCTCCCTGCTAATATATTACATCCACTGGATAGGGTTCAATCATTACTAATAGCACTGCTAAGTTGGTAAGAGGGGAGCTGGTGTTGAGAGCACGTGCCTTTGTGTGTGTGTGTGTGTGTGTGTGTGTGTGTGTGTGTGTGTGTGTGTGTTTGTGTGTGTATATGTGTATCTCATTAATCAGTGCACAAGTAGAGGCAGGGAAATCTAGTCCAACCAATAAACAAGTGTGCCAGTGCAAGGTGGAATAAGCAGCCAGCAAGAAGTGTTTACTTCTTACATAATTACTCACACATATCCTCAGTGAATCGACTGAGACGCTGTTATTGTGAATGTGAGAGTCTTACCAACACTTGATATAATATCGTCTTTTGAAATGAAAGAAGTGGAAAGAATGGAGCACAATGCATCCGACGCTTCAAAACGAGGCAGCCTTGTGGTGTCTAATCCGCGCTGTCTAATCTCTCAAATTGCTGTGACGTTTGATGAAGGGGATCGAGCTGGTGTGAGGAGAGAAACGGGCCCAGTCAGAGAGGGAGTGTGTGTCTGTGTGTGTGTGTTTTTTGCTGATGTATACAGTACAGATCCAGCTGTGCCCTCCGCGTCAGAACAAATCCTTCTTTAAATACAAGCTGTGTTGTTTACAGCAGTTCTCTGCCTCCAGACACCATGCTCTCGCTGCCTACACTGCCTCTGTTCATTTGACACTGCCTCCTCTCTTATCTACTTTACATACCGCTGATCAGATGCACCATCCCCCCACTTTCTATAGCTGGGGTAGAATATGCATGTTGTCGCATGTTGCATGCACACACGTACACATGCATACAGGCTATACATCTGGAAACATGGGAGAAAGAAGAAGAAAGACTGTGTGTGTGCAGGAGAGAGTCTGTGGGGATTGGTGTTATATTCTGCTGGTGTCAGCTGGCTCGTGGCCTACAGATTAATGTGTGTGTATGTATGTGTGCACACGCATATGTGCGTGGTGCAAACAAAGGCACCCTCACAAACACCCGTAAACAGATTAGCTCGTCTGCTGAGAAACAAAGGGTTAAGAGAGAATGCAGATTTCACAGGGAAGGGGAGGGAGCCGAGGCTGTGCGTCTAGTTTTGGGGTGTGTGTGTGTTGCATGTGTGTGTGAGGGGTGAGTGGGGCCAGCGCGGCGGTGGAGCGTTGTGATCCCTCTCCCTAATACTGTGTGGAGAATCTCCTCGCTGGGCTCAGCTGCCAATTCTCTCCACTGTAACTAGTTCCATTCTCCTCCTCAGCCGGTGAAACAATACTGCCATGCCTTTCTGTGCATCTCCACACAAAGAGCCCAGCGCTGAGACAGACGCTCAGAGTGAACTGAGACACAGCACCAGGACAATAGACTGAGAATGGTTTTGTTCGGCATTGTGTTGTGTGTTTGTGGAGACAAACAATAAAGAAAAGTTCCAAGGGACGAGCAACTTTTTCCTCATTGTTGAGACTTTAAGAGGATCCACAGTTTACAGAAGTGGGGATTTGCTTCTTTGGGGAATCTGTCGGTGAAATTCATGTGTCTCAGCCTTAGCTCAAAGGACATTTAGAAAACTCTACTAAAAGTCAGACAAGGAGAGAAACTTTTTTTCCAGCACCTTTTTGCATGAAATTTAACCCTGGCCTGATTTATTGACAGCAGGGCGTGCATCTGCTGTTAAAAAGCAACAGAAAAAGGTGCATGCATGTGAACACACACACACACACACACACACACACACACACACACACACACACACACACACACACACACACACACACACACACACACACACACACAAACACACAGACATCTCTCACTATTCTAGACACACACACTGTGGACAGTACACTGGCATACAGGAAGTTCCCCCTCTACTGGTGGCGGCGGATGCTGAGACGTACTGCCCCAGAGGACCACCTCCCTGGGACCTTGAGCCAATCACGACAGCCGAAACAAGCTCTTTATCTACAGGGGCTTATTAAGCTAATTGAATTAGGTTGTTGTGGTTTCTGAACCCAAATACGATTAGCCTGTTATTACTGTGTTATCGGGGTCCCTTGTTACTGTAACAGCAGGTTGCTTTTGGCTGCTTCATTGGCTGTTTTTCCCTCTCTGTCTCTCTCTGCCTGCATAACACTGGCACTTTTCACATATTCACATATCAGCTCCTTATCTGTTAGCTACCTGGCACAATTACCAATTACTAGCAACTAGGTAGTGAGCACATAATGGAGCATTTAGCAGCTAAAGAGCCAGATGTTTCCTTTAGGAGATGGTTGAGACCAAAAACAGAGCTAAAAGGAGAGTGAATATTGGACTTTCATTCATCAGGTGGACAGAAACACAACTCCAAATGAATGTTGCTAATGTCGCTCTGTGTTGGCTGGATGTGTAAAAAGAAAAATAGCAACAATTTGCTAAAAGGCTCGCCATGACAACTTCATAAGTTGTTAATATGTTGTTTACAGTTTGTTGTGCTGCCTCCAAGTGGCTAAAAATCAATCAATGCAGGTTTCAGTGAAAAGTGAAAAGATAAAAACATTTTGTAAAACGTCAGCTTAAGCTAAAGGCGTGATTTTTTTCTCTTCTTTTTACTTCCTAATCTAGCAGTTTGTTTCAATATCAATTTCTATAATGGTGAATATCTAGTTTTGGAATTACACTATTTCATCATTATGTAACATTAATGTCACAGGTGTTTATCATTGTATTGCAATACCATTTGGATGATTTGATAACAATATAACTTTAAACAGAAAATGGCCTTATTGGGCGCCCGGATGGCTCAGTTGGTGGAGCAGGCGCCCATGTGTAGGGGTTTGCTCCTCGACGCAGCGGGCCCTTTGCAGCATGTCGTTCCCCCCTCTCTCTCCCCTTTCATGTCTTTGGCTGTCCTGTCAAAAATAAAGGCCGAAAATGCCCAAAAAATAATCTTAAAAAAGAAAAGAAAATGGCCTTATTGAGATTTAAATCTCTTTTTTATAAAAGTGTCCTGGCCAACGAAACAAACATAACATATAACAAGTAATTTAAAATTAAGAACTGAAATATATAAAATGGATAAATAAAAGCTTTGTATATGTTGTAGTGTTTGGAAGCAAAGCAAAGATTTTGAGAAAAAAAAGAAAGAAAACCTCCAGTGTTTAGTCTCAATGAACCTGTGTGAACACAGCGTTCCTTGTGCACCGAAGCTCCCATTGCCAGCTGGGCAGGGAGTCATAGAGGCCGGCTTCAGTGAGGGAGTGGGAGGTGGGCTGACTGGGTGGAAGGAGGTGCAGGGGTGAGGGGGCTGAGAGACCAGGTTGGGGAGTCAGCTGGTGTCTCAGAGCCTGTGATTAATATACTGGGGCTGCTCTGTACCACCTCCACACCACACTGTCCTCACCTCCAATTAGCATGCTAATGAACTTGCACATGTGTGACTGTGTGTGTGTGTGTGTGTGTGTGTGTGTGTGTGTGTGTGTGTGTGTGTGTGTGTGTGTGTGTGTGTGTGTGTGTGTGTGTATGTGTGTGTCTGTGTGTGTCACACACCTGAGGGCACTGTCTCACTGTGCAGCATAAACAGAAACAGGCTGGCATTCAGAGGAATGGCTGCTGCTCTCTGCTAATTGTGTGTGTGTGTGTGTGTGTGTGTGTGTGTGTGTGTGTGTGTGTGTGTGTGTGTGTGTGTGTGTGTGTGTGTGTGTGTGTGTGTTATGGGCTGACCCCCATCTTACTCGCTGCTGTTATGGTAACCGGTTGAAAAGGAATGTTTTCTCTGTCTAGTTATACATGTCATGGTGACCTTTGTTCTCTGTGATTGCTGCGAGGTGGACATGAGCAGTCACAGCTCGTTCTCCATGGGTAACGTGATTTACAGGTCCTCCATGCAAACATTTGGAGGCTGCATACACACAATACACAAGCAACAAATAGACTAATACGGATGAACACTATATCAAAATGTTGAGTGTTGAGGAAATTCTTACCACATCTTTCTATGACTATATAAAAATAAAAGAAAATCCCCTAATAACTAGTAACTTTCTGGAGTCTCCACTGTGATATACAGTCTGGCACAACACTGCAATGTGTCATTTTTAAATTAGCATGGGTAAATGTGGTGTAATGGTGTAATTTTTACACTTTCTTTACACAGTGGTGAATGAGGCAGACGGTCTGGGGTGCACTAGCTGGCTAATTTAGCATTAGATTAGTCAACTAATCCAGCTAACGTTACGTGACAACCTTAATTGTGGGTTAGCCTAGCTCTGTTAACCGTGGTCAAAACAATCATATTAAAAATACATTTATGAGTGTGTTGAACGTTATTGTAACCTTATAATGTTACCGTATGGTTTAGCTACCAAGCATTAGCATGAGCAACTTCAACGTGGCACATTGTAGTAAGCTGGATCGATATTAAAATATATCAATTAATTAGGTCTCTGCAGTATTGCAAAGTGGCATGTAATTAATGAATAAATGATGCTGTGTTGCAGAAATGATTATGTAATACTGTTACTGAGTATAATTGTGTGACATTTTATGATTTAAAATAACTCTGACGCATCATCTGGTGTTTCTGGGTGTGTCGCACTAGATGGGTCAAAGGTCATATGACGCCATTGACAGTGACCAAATGGCACGCCTCATGTCATTAATTAAAATTACAGATTTCTCAGGGTTTAAACATTGTTGTAAACATTTGGGATAATGTACAAAACTAAAATATATATCTAACATAGGTCATTTTAGACATTTTAATGCAAAAATAGTACATAATATCTTTAAGTAATTATATAACTGTTCATGACAAATTACATGACATGAAAAAATTATACCATTGCTAAGAACACTGAGAGCCTTTTCTGTCTCTCTTTTTTATCAAAAAAAGTTGGGTAGAAATAATCTTCAACATGTAATCCTCATACTTAAAGTGAAAAGAGAAACAAACACAGAATGGGGGAGGCAGGACATGCAGAACCATAACTTTTTTCCTCCTTTTTTTTAAGGGGTTTATGCGAAACATGGTCTCTTTATTTAGGCAAATACAAGTGCTTGTATTGGACAAACACTATGTGATGTGACTTTCTTGTGCTTTTGTTAGTGGTGCTGAACCAAAACCATAACGTCACAGTCCAGCATCCAAAATGCAAAAGGTAGCAACCACACATTTTGTCAGCTCAAAATACATACTCCATTTCACCAGTGTATTCTGGCGGTGCTAAAAAAACACCAACACACAACCAATCCTTCGTCCTTTAGGACACTAGAATAAGAATCAGTTCACATGCTTTATGGTCAGTGACCCTTCAGTGTGTCTAACATCACCTTGCCGTACATCAAATAGAGCCATTTACAAACTTATGGCTTACAAATTCCTCATGAACAACAATATATTTCTATTTCAGCCTTCTGGGTGCACATGTACATGTATGTACAGGAATGTGCATTTAAGTGCCGGCGTGTGTTTGCACCTGTGTGTACAGACAGGCAGGGAAACAGTGAGCAGCAGTGCTACAGTAACCTTTGCAATAATCAGTTCTGTGTGATGGGCCTCTTTAATTAACCTTGTAGGAAATTAATCCCAGTGTTAAATGGACAAGAAAAAGATGTTTGATTACCACCGCGAGGCTACTGGGACTTCTCCCTCTGTCTAATTGCCCAGGAAGAGAGAACAAGAGAAAAAAGTCGCAAGAATGAGAAAGGGAGAAACAGATAGGGAGAGAGAGGCGAGAGGCGAGAGGGTAGAGGGGAGAGCGAAGCGCCTCGAATCCTGTGGTGTCATTAACGTTTGTGTGAATGTCAGTTAGTCCCTGGAGCACTGATAAGGCTTCACCAAGAAGAGAGAAGAGAGAGAAAAAGAGAGGACAGGGAAGAGAAGGACATTGAGAAACAAAAAGAAGGGACCATTTTGTTACACTGAGTGGGACAAAATACCTTACATCATTTCTGAGTAGATACTGGGGATTAAGTAAGAAACTAGGCGAGGCCGGAGCAAAGTAGTTCCTGAATGAAGGCCTCAGGATGCTTCAAACTCACTGGTAACTGTTGCCCGTAATCAGACGTGGGGTGAAAAGCTTGCCATCGTAGCGTCCTCCTGGCTGGAAGAATTCAGTATCTTCTGTTTTATTTGTAGCACGATGATCTCACACATAGAAATTACACACACTTTTCTCTCCTCCAAGGCATTCATTGCGTTGCGTTCAGTTGTAGCCTACACATGAAAAGTGTTAAAAAATTATAATAATAACAATAATAATAATAATAATAATAATAATAATAATAATAATAACAATAATACGTTTATTTGATATAGCACCTTTTACAGACAAAGTCATAAAGTGCTTCACATGATAAAAATTGTGTGTGATAAATGAAAAGAGAAGCTTGAGAGAGAGGACATTCGAATTCTATCAATTGCCACACCTCTGCACACCTGGCAATCACTTGGTAAAGTGGGTGGGATTGTCAGAAAATCTGTTTTCTAAAGGTACAATAAAAGGCAGAAGCTGACACGGACTTTGTAGAATCAAGGACGATGTATTATAAGTCACTTGAGAAAAGACAAACAACAGTTTAAACTGGGAATGGACTGTTAGTGCATGAAGATATACTCTGGTGTAAGTTTGTTGCTTTGTGGCAACCCTGTCTATTAAAAAAAAACAAAAAGTTCACATACAACAAAACTGCATTCTCAATTATGTTTTGAGGGAAACTTATTCACCAGAGACCGCAGCACGTTGTGAAACGGTCACAGTTATGAATAGTGGTTACCGTTGTGAACTGAAACAAAACTACTTAGTAAGGTTTAGGAAAAGATCATGGTTTGGGTTCAAATAAGTATGCTTATTACGTAAATTAAGTTACATGTAAGTTATGTACGTTAAGTTAGTTAAAGTGCTCATATTATGCTCATTTTCAGGTTCATAATTGCATTTTTAGGTTGTACCAGAATACGTTTACATGGTTTCATTATCAAAAAACACCATATTTTTGTTGTACTGGACATTGCTGCAGCTCCTCTTTTCACCCTGTGTTCAGGTCTCTGTTTTAGCTACAGAGTGAGACCTCGCACTGCTGTAACATCTTTGTTGGGATTCGCACATGTGCAGTAGCTAGGTAAGGATTACATCAGCTAGCTAGCTGTTTCTCTAACTGCAGTCAGTACAAGGCAGGATTAGCTGGAAGACTTCTTCTAAACGAGGGCGCACTTCCAACTTCGTGTGGAATACCTGCAGAACAGGGACATGGAAGTAGTTCTTTTGTAGATTATGGTGAACTAGTGTGTGTTGTAGCAGTGTTTTGCCATTGAGAACGAGGGGGCTAACCGCTAGCATGGCTTAGCCCCCTCGTTTCGGCTAGTGACGTAGAAAGCCATGCAGATTTTGACCAGCTCACCTGGAGACTGAAGGCAGGACACATTCAGAAACCGTATCTCAAAACAGCATGGATGTTTTTTTTTTCCAAGTTTGTATCAGAATCAGAATCAGAAAGGGTTTTATTGCCAAGTACATACAAGGAATTTGTTTTGGTGTTGTTGGTGCACGTCACACATTCTTTAGATGGAATATTAAACAATATAAGTATAGGTATAAACAATATAAGTATAAGTATACGTACACAGTATGTATTAAGTTAAAAATAAAGATATAAATAAAAAATAAAGAGCAAAGAGCATTACAGCAGAGTAAGGTTTCCGGGCCTTGTTAATAAGGCTAGTGGCGGAGGGGAAAAAAATGCGTGTGGAAGCACCAGAGACACAAAATAACACCCCAAATCCCAGAAAAAAGTTTTTTTTTCATAATATGGGAACTTTAAAAACAGTAAATGTTGACTTTTGATTTTACACGGCACACAGCCATCTACTGGGTGAAAGTCCCATGTTGCAAAGAAACCTATTTCTGATAATTCAAAAACAAAACAAAATATGTTTCCCTCAAAATGTAATTTAGAGCATTTTAGATGTGTTGGAACGTGATTTTTAGGAGACAGGAGCTTTGTGGAGCTTCGGCGCTATGAGGATGTGATAGTGAGACACAGAAGTCGTGTTTTGGAGAAAACAGATCTACAGTATCAGAAGTGCAGCATCCTCCGTAGGTGCTTTGATTAGTTTTTACGTGTAATACATTTTGACATGTTGTTTTTCAGTGACTTTGTACGGTGGCCGACAGGGGCAAACGCCCTGCAACTTAAGAAAACACACGCAAATAGACAAAACACAAGCAAATTAAAAAAACAACTTCATTAATTTGACAACACATGTGCAGCATTCAGCAAATGCGCTGCAAATACACACAACACAACCAAATACATAAAATATAAACAAATAAATATGAAACGATGCAAAAAGAAAAGCACACAAACCCAGAAAACAAATGCAACAAGAAAAGGCAGCATCCAGATTAGAGGGAGCAGCTAGTGGAACAGCTGGATTTTAGACCCCACGGGGAGGGGGGGGGGAAGAGAGATAGAGCAACTGCATAGACTGTAAATATTAAGTCTATGTTTAAAATATGATTTCTCTTGTTTGGTGGGTGTGTCTCGGCTCAGGTCAGGTGATAATCAGCAGAGACGTCTGTAAACTCGTGGTGATAAAACATTTAAAACTGCATCAGCGTTTAACGTTGACGTTTGTTTAAGCCATATTACATGAGAGGGTTTCATTTCGAGGTCCGAAAGGCGCATTACTGAAGTATAGGCCTCCTCAAGTGTAATATTGTGATTATACAACAAAATATGTGATCAATCTGTATTCATATTGTGGAGCAATTCGCTCTTGAAATACAAAAAACCTACAGGATTTCTAGTCCCTCCCTGTTTAGTAAACCAGCCGATTTACCGTGGGATTTATCAAACTGAATAAGTCCCGCTCGCACATATAAACACAAATGTTATGTTATTAATAATAATAATAATATGAATTTAATATACAGTCTATGGAGTTCTCCAGGCTGCAGCCATACCCGACTCTAATAAAAAGGCAGAGCTCTCTCTCCCCGTGGGGTCTAAAATCCAGCTGTTCCACTAGCTGCTCCCTCTAGAGGTCTGGAGAACCTCCGTTGTGTAATCTGGATGCTGCGTTTTTTTGTTGCATTTGTTTTCGGGGTTCGTGTGCTTTTCTTTTTGCATCGTATTTTATTTGCAGCGCGTTTATGTATTTGGTTGTGTTGTGTGCATTTGCAGCGTGTTTGCTGAATGCTGCGCATGTGTTGTCAAATTAATGAAGTTGTTTTCTTAATTTTCTTGTGTTTTGTCTATTTGCGTGTGTTTTCTTAAGTTGCAGGACATTTGCCCCTGTCGGCCACCGTAACTTTGGGTTCATTATAACTGCAGTGAATCCAAGCTAACAATAGCTGTTGTCCTACAATGTACACAATCCTCAGAGCCACCTTTCAAGCTTATAGTGGTGAGTATTTGACACCAAATAGAGACACAGTACGGTGGAGCTGCTTTTTTTAGTTTTTATTTTATTTAATGAAAGTGATTGATACACTTGTCATTTTAGCCAGATAAAAGCCAGATGAGATTTCAGAGATTTTCTTGAATGCTTCTTGGATACATTTACACGTAATGTTTTAGATCTGCCCAAAACCCATAAAGTGACTACCTGTTAATGACATCTAATACACTGAGAGGTCTAACCGCTGTTCCACTGATGATCGCACTTACAATATAAAGGAAGTTTTATGACGTGCCATTTCTGTGTCTGTAGCTATTGAGGAGGAGAGAGGGGGGGCAAGGTGGAGGGTGGGGGTGTGACTTTGACCTACTGCCACTTCGCTCGTTTGAAAGCCATGATGTCTCTCTCTCTCTCATGGGTGGGCTAAATTCTCTGGGCAGGCAAAGCGGAGAAAGGGGAGGTAACCTTTCCCCTTATGACGTCATAAGAGGAAGATTCCAGATCGGCCCATCTGAGCTTTCATTTTCTCAAAGGCAGAGCAGGATACCCAGGGCTCGGTTTACACCTATCACCATTTCTAGCCACTGGGGGACCATAGGCAGGCTGGGGGAACGCATATTAATGTTAAAAAAAAAACCTCATGAAGTGAAATGTTCATGCCATGGGATCTTTAATCTCACATCTATCCTTCTACTCATCTACAACCATCCATCTACTTTCCTCACCGCTACTTCATCTACCCCTCTTTGTTTCCAAAGGCCTGTTGGAGCAGGTGCTTCCCTTCTCTCCTCACTAATGTCTCCAGATCTTTGCACTGACCTCAGCTATCCATGACTCATCCCGCAGCGTGCTGGCTCCGTGTGTCAGTGTATGTGTGTGTGTTGGCTGTGCTCATTGGTGTGTGTCGACTTCCCGGATCCCTGCAGGTGTCTGTATCAATAATCCCGAGAAGTGAAGAGAAGAGAACCAGCGCAGGCCATGTTTGCTGTTTTCAGCCTTGGCTGTTTAGTCTGTCCACTGATATATGTCTGACTGAATGTTATGTCACAGTTTGGCAAAGTGGTCTGTCACTTTCTCCTTTCATATAGAGACACATTCTGATGAGTGTAGAAAAAAACAAATCATTGGCTATATGTTCCTTCTCCATTTATTAGATACAGTCGGTACGGGCCTGAAATTATTGGAACTGCCTTCCTATTGAACTCAGAGAAAGCACCAGCTGTCTATGATTTAAAATCACACTCAAGAGATGGATTAAAAACAATCAAAACTGCAATCATCAATAGCTGGTTTACCTCATCCTAGGTACTGCCCTTCTTTGTATTGTACTTATTTTATTTATTTTGTGTCCCTCTCTCTTTTCTCTTCTTCTTCTTTTTTAAGTTGCTTTCTATCTTTCTTGCATTCTTTTTTTTGTCAATGCAATATGATGATGTGTTGACCTGCCAAGGGACTACAGATGAAAATTTGCTTTTTTTTGATAACTCTGGCACATTTACATTTTGAGTGCAAACAAAAAAATGTAAATGTATGTGCATTGTCCCTTTTAAATAAATGCATTTAAATAGAAAACTTCAATTACTCATCAGTTATTGTTCACTGAAAAAGTAATTGCATTACTTTACTAATAATCACCATAATTGCTCACGTTACTGATATTACTCAGCGCAGCTTAATTAAAGGTGTCTTCCAACAGCACCTAAGCCTACCCACCCATTGTTGTGCCTTCACTATTTAACCCATGCAGCAATAGAAAACAAGACACTGTGGTTTAACAAGCAGCCAGACTACTTTATGGAGGTATTTACCGGTCTTCAGCAGCTAACGTTAGCAAAGCTCTGGTGACTACATATCACGTTCCAGGAGTCCCGTTCTCACAGCCTCTAACTCTGAACAAAGCCAATCACAAAGGTGATTCCGGATGCAGCCTCAACAGTGGTTAGCTAGGCAGCTAGGAAGCCAGAACATGTAGAAATATCACTTTTGAGTTACCAGAAAACATATGTCTCACCTTTTGGGCAGAGGTTAGCCACCACCCACCACACTCTACACCAGTGGTGGAATGTAACTAAGTACATTTACTCAAGTACTGTACCTAAGTACAAATTTGAGATACTTGTACTTTTCTTTTCATGCCACTTTCTTCTTCTACTCCGCTACATTTCAGAGAGAAATATTGTACTTTTTACTCCACTACATTCATCTGACAGCTTTAGTTACTAGTTACTTTACTTTTTACTTTACTTTACAAAAAGATTTTTGCACACAAAACATGTAGTTTATAAAATCTGATGTTTTATTATAAATTAAACTAGCCAACAATATAACGGCCTACAAGTCCAGCTGAGATGATGAGACCATTAAACACTTACTTGATTGACAGAAGTGTTTGGATCATTGCTACGGTGGCCGACAGGGGCAAACGTCCTGCAACTTAAGAAAACACATGCAAATAGACAAAACACAAGCAAATTAAGAAAACAACTTCATTAATTTGACAACACATGCGCAGCATTCAGCAAACACGCTGCAAATACACACAACACAAGCAAATACATAAACGCGCTGCAAATAAAACACGATGCAAAAAGAAAAGCACACGAACCCCGAAAACAAATGCAACAAAAAAACGCAGCATCCAGATTACACAACGGAGGTTCTCCAGACCTCTAGAGGGAGCAGCTAGTGGAACAGCTGGATTTTAGACCCCACGGGGAGAGAGAGCTCTGCCTTTTTATTAGAGTCGGGTATGGCTGCAGCCTGGAGAACTCCATAGACAGTAAAAAGTCTCATGCCCTGCCATCCAAAGACTGTATATTGAATTCATATTATTATTATTAATAACATAATATAATATATTAATAATATACAGTCTATGCTCCAGTCTCATGCCTGTGTTATCTTAATTTGCTTGTGTTTTGTCTATTTGCATGTGTTTTCTTAAGTTGCAGGGTGTTTGCCCTTGTTGGCCACCGTACATTTCCAGTCTCTAAAATGTGAGGGTTTTCTGCATTAAGTACTTTTACTTTTAATACATGAGTACATTTTCCTGATGATACTTACATACTTTTACTTAAATAGCTTTCAATTCAGGACTTTAACTTGTAACAGAGTATTTTTTACAGTGTGGTATTAGTACTTTTACTTGAGTAAAGGATCTGAATACTTCTTCCACCACTGCTCTACACACTGCACCAAGCTAACGTCCTGGATCAAAGGAGACAAAGTTTATATTCAAATCCATCTACGTCCTGGTAAGACAGCAAACGAGCTAAATCCCCAAAATGTCAAATAAATATTACATAATGTAAGTGTGGCGTTACAGGACTTCAAATTACTGAATTTTCAAATTTGCATCCCATAACAACACTTAGAACTGGTAAAAGTAATCACAATAATACTTTAGAGGAGGTACACCGTAGTTGACATGCATTCCTTTGAAATACACAGTAATTAAGTAACATTGAGGCTAACGCTGCTGTGAAGCTACCACATGGGGAACTGTTTGTTTGTGGTTTACCCTACAAGTTTCTAATTATCTAATTTAAGGTGTATTTTATCTCTCTCAAGTCTTGGTAAAATAAGTCTGTGAGTAAAAATATTTAAAAAAGTGTATTTAAATCAAATTAAAATACAAACCATGAGCATATCTGATTTTAGACAGCCAGTCTGTTTTTCAGATCTGAATTGCTATGCGAGTCTATTTGAATATTGTTCTTGTCAGTGGAGCGTCCACTCACTTCATTGTCTACAGCTCACCTTGCCTTCTCCTCTTAACGATCTCGTTAGTGTTACCTCATCAGAGGGGTCAAACACTGGAAACACACATTACAACACAGCCAAAAGATCACGTTACACTATTTGAATAAATACAAGGCAATTTGTCACTGTCATGTCAGAGTTGCCCCTTTCTCTGTCTGCCCTGGCTGGTTCTCTCATCCCTCCCTACCCCCTCTCCCCCTCCACGCCCTGCCTCCTCTGCCCCGCCACAGCAGCAGGAAGCAGTAATGGTGATTGTATTAACCCCTCGTAGAGAGCGCTGACCTTCGCTTCTGTTCAGCTGGAGGTAATAGTCCAGGAACACACACACACACACAGACAAATGTTTGAATGTGTACACACTCACATTTAAAGAGTCAGGCAAAGTTGAAGATTTTGGAAGACTTTCAGGGCTTGTACAATTAAAAGATGAAAGGGGATGGAGAAGCATTTCATAAGGTGGTTTTGTCCCCAGAGCCAAGGCAAGCCAGAACTCCCTCATAATTCAAACTAACTATTATTGCTATTTTCATGCCATTGCCCCTCAGGATTACAACATGTGCTAAATGTCACGCACTTCAAGGCTGTGTTTCACTGTTAAATGGTAAGAGAGAATCATTTATCATCATGCCACTTAAACTGAATGGTCAGGACTCTGGGAAAAAGTCTGGCCTCCCAATAATACCATTTGAAGAAGTTAGCAACATTACTCACAAGAACAAGGAAATTAAGCTAATGTCGTGTAACTAACATTACTTACAGGGCAAGACAACATATACAAGTTGTGGAATTTCAACGAGTCCTCCAAATTGTAATTTGTAAAGTATGTAATTTGTTGCTCCTACTTGCAGGGCGACATCATTTGTCAGTGTCTTCTGAAGGTGTTACAAATCATCTTTCAAAAGTCTAACTGTAGTTTGGTTATGTTGAGTCAAACAACTTGGTAAAGGTTAGGGACCGTTCAGTATTTATGGAATGGACCACTGGAGGAAAATAGGGGAGAGTCATGTCTTTTTATTTTTTGTTGAGGGGAGGGTCATCCAACATTTTTTAGTCTGGGCGGGGGGGTCACCCAACTTTTTTATTCATGAAAAGAGCAACATTTCAAAGTGGCTTAGTTGGTGCATATTTATCCATGTAGCTCTCAGTCTCGGCCCCCTAGCAGATGGGTCTGACCGCATACGCGGAGTTTGCTGGGGGGGCCCCCCCCAGCAAACTCTGGTGGCTCAAACGGGTAATTGCATTGTTTAAAAAATGAGTGGAATAATTACGACTGGCATGACCAGATATTTTATAAATATTTTAAATAACACAAAACAACTAAATGGTGGTAGGTAATACATCAGATTTCATATACTGCTTTAGTAAAAAAAATATGACCTGGCTGACGATGGGAGCAGCAGGACGCAAAAAACGAAAGTTACTGTTGCACTAGTCTGGACATCTTGCGTGCCAACGTTGCAATAAAGGTTTCCTAAATGCCATGTATATACATGTGATGTCAGCTTACTAATTGATTGCGGGTTTTGTGTAGATTTGGACTTTTACACGTTTATTCCACTTTGTTTAAACGGCGAAGTGGAGAGGCCTCGTTCACCTGTTTGGAGCTGGCTGGTGAATGTGATGCTCGTATCGGCCTTGCTGGATACACCGTGACTCTGTTTGTGGATCTACTGATCGCTGTGGATTACTTTTTTCCCGTGTCACTGGATTACGGAAAAATACGGATCTTTTTTCTTAACATGTCTTAACGTTTTATGGTGAATTTGGAGAGGCATCTCAACAGACTGAAGGTCCAACACTGATTGGTCACCGTTACATTTTAGTTCAATTTAAGCGTCTGTCTATTGCGTTCCAAAACAGCCGTGCCGCGATTGGATTTTATAAGGCTGAATTGTTAAATTGTTACAATGTAATTTAAAATCTGCTTTAAAAATAAACATATGTGTTTTGGAATATAATGTTCAGCTTCGGCAGCTTTACCTATGTGCTAAAATATACAATGACGAAGCCTAGTGACAAGTCCATAACAACCAGTGTTGAATTGGTTATATCCCAGTGTCCTTTGCTGAATGGTCTCAATGTTTTATTGTTTTATTTCATGTGAATACTAGTTTACTAGAGGAGTAACTTAGTATTTGAAGTAATGCAGTAATGCAGGAAGTGTGCATTTAGTTTCCATGCTTATTGTGTTTCCACAACAATGTCAGTGAGTAAATCTACTGAAATAGCCCCCACACTGTAACAGAGGAGTGGGATGTATAAGATGAGAATGCAGAGGTTAACTCCTGTACATCAGGGCTGTAAATATCAAATGGTATCTGTACTTCTTTGCTAAGTGCAAACTTGCACACAAGGGTAGGGTCATGCCTCTTTTTCAAATCATTTTGGAGGGTCATAGGAAAGTTATTACTGACGAGGGGAGGGTCAAGTCTTTTTAGGTTAGAGGCCACAAAACTCCTCCGGTGGCCCCTTAATTAATTAATGAACAGTCCCTTAGAAAAAGAGCATAGTTTGGGTTAAAATTAGGTTAGGGGGCCTTTGCGGTCATAGTTACAGTAATAACCACATGCTTTTGGTTGGAGAATAACTGTGGTCACGATTGAAAGAAACCGTCTAATTGTTTACACAGAGCGGTAAGTTGATGCAGTAGACAAATCAAGTTTACATTAGTAGTCATTACTAAAAATCATTAGTAAACATAAATAATTTTTTTCTGAAGTCATGTTGTCTAAAATAAGTATGTTAAGTTAAAGCTTTAGTGTGTAACTTTTTGATATTAATGAGCGTCCGTTACATTCAAGCCATTGCCAAATGAGTTGCTACAAAGCTGATTAAGACTATCAGCTCCACACATCTCTCTCTGGATTTCTCAGTATGACTATGTTCAGAAGATTGTGGCGTCGGAAACTTTCACGCGCAGAAAAGCAAGTGAAGATAATGATCTCTCCTGAAGAGTGTTTTTTTTAATCCTCCGTGTCCTCCTTGGCTGATGGCAACTGCGTGGAGGAGGGGTGGGGGGTGGGGTGCTTGTATCATGTGGATGCAACAGTTTTGTTGTCATTACTTAGAATTCCTCATGGGGGAGACAGAAACTATGCACTATAGCTTTAACATGCAAAGAAACATATCAAATATAAAACTTAAGGCTACTTATCAATACTAAAGAAACTAGTCGTTCATACAAACATTGTTTTTCTTTTATGACAGTATGATTTGCAGAACAATGTAGTCCATACATTTGGTATTAACAGAATTAATACACACATAACATTATAGTTTCTCAAGGTTTGTTACTGCGTAGAATGTGTCACTCAGGAGTCAGAGTTACTAGTTTCCAATCTGCGTATTTACCACAGAACACTTTCTCACTGCCCAGACTCGATCAGTCCCCACCCGGGTCTCGGTCATGGTGCAACAATAAATGTAGATAAACATGAACACTATCAACCATACAAAACTAAAACCCGGATAACACAAATGCACACCCAAAACATCAACAGAACATTATTAAAGTGCTCATATTGTGCTCATTTTCAGGTTCATAATTGTATTTAGAGGTTATATCAGAATAGGTTTACATGGTTTAATTTTCAAAAAACACCATATTTTTGTTGTACTACACATTGCTGCAGCTCCTCTTTTCATCCTGTGTGTTGAGCTCTCTGTTTTAGCTACAGAGTGAGACATCTCACTTCTGTTCCATCTTTGTTGGGAGTCGCACATGCTCAGTAGCTAGGTAAGGACTACTAGCCAGTCAGAAGCAGAGTATGAGGGGGTGCCCTGACAGTACCTAGGTAAGGACTACTAGCCAGTCAGAAGCAGAGTATGAGGGCGTGCCCTGATAGTACCTAGGTAAGGACTACTAGCAGGTCAGAAGCAGAGTATGAGGGCGTGCCCTGACAGTACCTAGGTAAGGACTACTAGCCAGTCAGAAGCAGAGTATGAGGGCGTGCCCTGACAGTACCTAGGTAAGGACTACTAGCCAGTCAGAAGCAGAGTATGAGGGCGTGCCCTGACAGTACCTAGGTAAGGACTACTAGCCAGTCAGAAGCAGAGTATGAGGGCGTGCCCTGACAGTAGCTAGGTAAAGACTACTAGCCAGTCAGAAGCAGAGTATGAGGGCGTGCCATGCTAGCAGCTAGGAGAGCATTATAACGTGTGTTCCAAAGTGACCACGTTTGTCTCTGAAGTAAAGGCTGGACTACAATAGAGCTGTTAGGAGCAGTTTGTGAACAGTGTTTTCTGTTGGAGATGGAAAGTCCCTTTGGGGGGGACTTTGGGCTTTTTTACTTTGTAAACCTATAACGTGCACAAAAAGATATATAACACAATAAAGGAAAGGGGAAAAGCCAAAAAGCAGAATATGAGCACTTTAAAACACACTTTATCTAGGACAGAAACTGTTCAGAACATATATATTTTTTCCCATGAGCATTTGCATCGCTTCCGCACAAAACCATGACCCCTCAAATGACCCCGCCCCTCCCCTACAGAAACTGAACATCCTTAGTTATCTCTGCTTACTGTAATATGATCTGTGCACTGCATACTTAAGCTGATTATTACAAACAACTAATGTGATTTAGTAATGAATATGTTTTTTAACAAAACATGAATGAATAAGTAGTGACCACTAAAAAGTTTCATTTTAAATCTGGGTTTACAGTGTGATGCTGTCGCTTTTCTTGTGAGGACACTATCTCTCATGAATGTCAACCACTTCGCCTCCATGAAGAAGAAGAAGAAGAAGAAGAAGAAGAAGCTCTTCTGGTTTCTTGTTACAATTATTTCACCCATGTTTTGCGTTTAAGCTCCTCTGTATAATACGTAATTGGCTTTAATAATTAGCTAGATAAGGAATACCGTGGGCTTATGTAGGCTGTTTTTGTATGACATAGATAAGAGCGTTGTGTAAGTCATGTAGTGATACATTGATGCTGAACTCAACATTTAATTATTATCTGTAAATAAATATTGAGAGTGATTAGTTCACTCCACTACTGATCTGTACTGAGTATGTAGTATTATAGGCATAGCAGTACAAAACTATTTCCCATAGAAACTAGAGGTGTTCACTACATGCACAAAGCAATCTTTAACACCTGACAATCATGTCGTAACTGACCGAATCCAGTGCTCGAAGTGGGCCGGTACACAGTACCAGCACTTCTACATTTTACTCTTAAGCGTACCTGCACTTTTTCTTGCGTACCGCTACTTCTTGCATGTAGCCGGTACTCTACCACTGACAGAGAAAGCGTCAGTGTCAGAGAGCTTGGTAATGACCCTAACGTAACATAAACTACACTACCCAGAGGGCACTACGTGACTTACCTCAGATCTTGACGAATCACGTAAAGGCAAGCAGTCGACCCACCCTATCAGAAGTTCCCTTCGCTGAAAACCTAGAAACTAAAAAGGAGTGTGTCGAGTTTGTAAGTCGTTGTTAGCCTGGCTTCAGAAAGCTGCTAGAAGAACGCGTGTGCCAGAGCCAGACACGTCAACAGAGGTCCAAGTCCAACCAGAAACATCAGGTACGATTCATGAGCTTCAAACTAACCTTAACATTGATGTGAGCGGAACAGCTAGCATTACAGGTGCAGTAGCAAGACTTAAAACTACCTTTCTATCATATCTGCTGAAACTGACCCTATGTTCCAGTAGAACTACATGAAGCAGGTCATTTAAAATAAATCCAGCTCCTCTGGCTCCACCTACAGCCTATAGTGAGATTTGCAAAAATCCACCGCTCCCTGTTCAGATGCACCAATCAGGGCCAGGGTGTGTGTCTAACTGTGTGTCAGTCACTGCTCATGCACACGCATTCATTCTCCCTTGTGGGGGGAGGGGCTTAGGAGACCATTTTGGGCTTTAGCAGAAAGGGGGGAGGGACTGAGAAGTTCAAATGTTCAAATTGTTTGGCTAAGTCCTGGATCTTTGCAATCCTACCTACAGCACCTTTAATGAGGAGTCTGCAGCTACAAACCTAAATGTTACCTTAGTCAATGACACTGACGTCAACAATAACGTGAGTAACGAAACAGATGGATGACCTAACCGTTGGTCAAGGGACCAAATGATCTATTTTTGCTCCACGAACAGCTGGCTCAAGATAACAAATTGGGCAGCAAAAAAAGGAGCAGCATCAACACACGCACACACACACACACACACACACACACACACACACACACACACACACACACACACACACACATACACACACACACACACGACTTGTTTAAATAAATAAATACATTTATGTTGTTAATAAATAACAATAAATTGTTGTTGTGCCAGCAATATCTTCCTTTTCTTCCACTTCAAACACTGACCAAATCATTTCTGTAGCTTTTACCAGTAGAGCTGCTGTTAGCTCAACTCTAGTCTGGCTCAACAGATGTACATTGCTGAGATAAAGCCTGCCATCCCATGTCCTAGCTTTCAGCTTCATACTTTCACTACTACTAGAACATGTTTACATGCTTTAATGTTAAAAAACCCCCCACTATTTTTCTCATTCTGTCTGTCTGAATAAACCTCTTTTCACCATCTGTCTGAAACGCTCCATTTTAGTCTCTTTAAGGCCCAGTCTGGTCTGATTGGCCAGCATCTCTGGGTCTTACGCATCTGCGTTCTATGCGTCTCTGCACCGTCATCGCAGCCGGGTAATGACTGTAACAGCACTTTTACCTACATATACACTAGTATAGTTCTGACATCATAACACTACGGAAGTCCTGCAGGCTAGTTTAAAGACAGTTTATGACAGTGACTGTGCACATTTTTCTTTTGTGCGTTTTGATACTTTCACAGTATTTGAATAGCACCTCAACCTGCTTTATAATATAAAAAAAGACATGTAAGTCTAACTTTCTACAATATGGGACCTTTAAAGAAACACAAACCAGCCAGAGTTTTATTTTGCCCTATCCCAAAATAGATAGGCGGTATAGCTAGCCCATACTCCATCCCTGACACAGCGCTGTGGAGATAGGTCTGGCAATGCGAGATTAGCTCAACTGTGATACACAGTATGTTATTGCCTGGTTAAAAACTTACATTATACAGCAAAAGGCATCGAAACAATTGTAATGGTAAAACTGCAAATAGTTGGCTGCTGAGCCATTAACCTTATAAACCTTCTTGCAAAGTTTCATACTGAACTAAACGTACCAGCAGAATCAGCGCTGACGAACACAACGGTATAAGTGATATGAGCAGTGATGTGACCGCTTAGCTAATTAACAGTCGTTGTCTATGAATCTTTGAATTGAATTGAAAGAAATGCTTTCAATCAGCACAGTGATTCAGAATGTATACCTATAATCAGTTTTCTAAAATCACCAGCATTCATTTTACAACACCAACATGTCCCACTCCCCCGCAATGTTTTCTTACAGGATTGGCTTTCTCACAAGTTTTCAGACGCCACAGTACACCACTGTCGAAAAGTGTCAGAGTTCATATGACTGGCCCCTCTTTTTTCATTGCCATGTTGACAGAAGATTAGTGTATCACCAGTGACTCCATGTCCATGCGATATCTTGCCAGCACATCACCAACATTAAGCCCGACACTTTCAGACCTATAGTCCTTTACTGAAAAATAAAAATAAAAAATGGGCAACATAAAAAACATTAGAAACATTACAGTACAATAGAAGACATATCCTGTTGAAACAGTGTAAATCACTTGTGTTTCTGTCTGGAACAAACCCTCTTAAAGGAAATACTTTAATGAAAGAATTTCTTGGAGATGTGTGTGGGGCGGAAGTTACGCGGGGCACCTCCGAGTGTACGGGGGTAGGACAACAACTCAGGCCTCCTGCACTCTTTCATCTGGCTGTTTCAACATCCCTTCATCCCCTCCACCCTTTCCCCTCAACTCTCTTAAACAAATCCTCTTCTTTATGACAACCTAATACACACACACACACACACACAGCCCCGGGCAGAGCTGTGCTCATCTAGACTTTGACCCTGAGTGGGTGAAACAGTCAAAGTCCTCGTGGACCCAGATGTCCTCTTGGCTTTTAAAACCGCAGAGTCTCTCCTTTACTTTCTTTTCTCCTCTTCCCTTCCTCGCTCGCTCTCCCTTCCCTGCAGCCCCTCTGGAGACTCAGTGATAACCAGGGTAGACGGGAGGAGGAAGGGAGCGGAGGAAAGCGGGACGGAGGGAGGGGGTGGTGGTGAGAGGGAGTTGTGATGTCCCGACTCAGGGATATTTAATCCTCTCTGTGAGGGGCGAGCGTCTCTCTCCCTCTGTTTGGCTTTGGGAGATCAAAGAAGCAGTTCAGATCCTGGCGAGATCGCTCGCTCTCTCCTTCTGAGTAGACCAGAGACACACACTCACACACACACTCACACACACACACACACACACACACACACACACACACACACACACACACACACACACACACACACACACACACACACACACACACACACACACACACACACACAACACACACACACACACACACACTTAAGTACTTGGGGTGACTGGCGAGGACGTCGGAGGTGGTGGTGGTAATGAGGCAGTGATTGATGGGACTTTTTGCTTCTTTACTGCACTGTCTTAAACCACAAGTATATGAGTACGCTCCAAGTAAAATCAAATCTGTGTGCAGAAGAAAAATGGCTGGTTAAGACAGAGAAGAAGACCCACGTTTGACTTCTATCAGCAATATCATGTGATTTCCTTTTGGGTTGAATTTTAGCTTCATCTCCATTGAGTTAAACTAGTTTAAAAGTGAACTTTACGCTCCCACTGTGACTCACTCTTTTGACATGGACATTATCCAACAAACACACTTAGAGCTGCAAGAAGTTTTGTGCTATTTGCGTCCATCTGCAGTATAAGAACGCACCAAATGCAATTTTGTTTCAGAGTATACTGTTGGCTTTAGGCCATGACCATAACACTAATGTGAATACATTTGAAAAAGCATCCTTTTTTTCTGCTCTGGCACTCCACACTGAGTTGATAATTCATCCAGCAGAAGCAAATAGTTTTTAGTGCTCTCCAAAATTAAAACATTAAAACATTCTGGTCTCACATTGTGATGTCTAAGGGGAAAAGTTGAGTAGTTTTATTGACTATTGTCATGTGGTTTACACCGGCTGCATAATTTGTGTCGCGCAAGTTTCATTACTCGAGTTGATATATTTGAACTCAAAAAATGTGTTTCACACTTTACAATAATGTTCCATTAAGACAGTTTGTTAGTAACTCATTAGTAAATGATAATGTTTTACACTTTACCTTTTTGCAGTTATAAATGTTTGTAACTCAAAAATAAATGGTCATAAAAAATGAGATGCTAAGAAACATCAAGATGAATCAACAGAACCGATACCAAGGATTCTGGCTGATAGAGAAGACCAAGTAAGCTAAGTAACCAACCTGAAGCTTAGCAGTACAGATACATGTGGGCTTACTATTTGGCAAGCAACAGGTGACTGTTGCCCTTTTTAATCTAATGAGTTATAACATCTTATTAATGACTTATAAAGGGTTCACAACCTACTCAATAAAGTAATTACAAACCCTTACTAAACCCTTTATAAGGTAGCCTTATTGTAAAGTGGTCCCGAGAGTTTTTTGACCACTCAGAGCCACCGTACATGCAAATGTCATCATCCAAAATGGTATCTGATGAGCTGATTCCCTTTGTCTCCCAGCATAAAAAAAAAGTACGACAAACAAAGTAAAGAATACAGAGATGGGAATTTAAAGTTAGACTGTGGCAGGTCACTACAGAACAGCTTGGAATTGGGGCTGGTATTGTACGAAAGATTAGACTGATTGAACTCTAGGCAGCTAAACGATAGCTTCTTGCTATTGTCATTCATTCAATAGCCATGCTTGGGACTAGCACTATCCATTGCACCCACGTAATTAACTCAAGAAGTGAAAGGACCAAAAAATCATCCTCACTGTTCAACAATTCTTTCTCATATTGCGAATTTTCGCAACAAATTGAACAATAAAAACCATTGGACTCAGACAAAAAATATGGACTTGGACTTTAGTCTTGTCGAAACATGAAAGCGTGGTCAAGACAGAACTTCTTCAGTTGACCTGGTTGTAAAGGGTCCTCTATGTCTGAGGGTTCCCTGCAATGTAACCTTCATCTTACATGAAATAGGATAGAACATTGTTTTTTATTAATTCTAATGTCAGAAAGAATTACACTCCCATGGGAGGACAACCAAGGTATGGTTAGATTAAGGCAACTAAAACACTTGGTTATGCTTAGCAATTCCATATGGATGAAGGGATTCAAAGCTGATCAGTTATATATGTGGTGGTCCATAACATCAGGTGTTATCCCTGGTAAATCCTACAGACTGAGAATTAAACATGTAAAACAACTCTGTATATGTACTCATCAGAGGCGGAGCGCTTTATTGTTGGATGCAGTAATGTTTTTCTCATCCAATGCCTAAAATGAGTTTCACACCCATTGCAGTCTTGCCAAGTGTTTATACTTAAAATACATTCTCTGAGTCATGAAGTGAGTACATTTCAGCCCTTTCTGTTTCATCACCCTGGAGGAGTTTGTTAACAGTGGGAGCTATAAACCGTATAGCTGGTGATAACAAAAGTGATGATTCCAATGTTTCCTTTTCTATTTGTATTTTAATTTTATACCAATCCCCTGAAACACACACACACACACACACACACACACACACACACACACACACACACACACACACACACACACACACACACACACATACACAGACACACACAAATGCAAACCCACGGCTCCCCCGCCACTTGGCTTCTGAGGTTTGCAGGTCTCTGATAGGAAGCCTCTGAAATGGAAAAGAGATAAGAGTAAATAAACAAACAAATACAATAAAACCGAATTTGTGCTGGTTCAGTGCACACAGAGGGAGAGGGGGGGAGAGGGGAATGGAGGGAGTGCGCTCTGCAAGGCCCGACGACGAACCCCGCAAAGATGCATTCTCAATAAAGCAAAGCAAGGTAAATACCTAAGTGAATTCATGCAACTTCCATTTATTCAGTGGAATCTGTTGAGACTGTGCCCTGATAGAGAGAAACAGCATTTGGCTGTCGAACAATGGAGCTATCAGTTACTGCCTCTGTGTTCCCTCGATATCATCTCCGTCCATTTTACACAACTGAATTGCTCCCAAAAAAAGCATTTGATTTCCATCACAATAATGTTATATGGTGGTGTCAGCTAATTCTCAATGGCATAACAAGCTTTCTTTCTTTCCTTGTCAATACCTTAGCGGAGGAGCCGTGCTAAACCAAATATTCTGCACAGCCTTTAAAGCAGTGCAACGGGCTTTGATGTGCACCCACTCCAACAGCCTTTCTTCTCAGATGTTACTTAATTACACTATCATAGTCTGTTAATTACCTTATCAGTGCTGCATAATCCCATGGTCAGTGTCTGAACGCCATGTATCAAAGCAGAGCGAGTCTCTTTCATCTGTTTTTTTTTTGTCCTGATTAGTGAATTCAGTGGTTCCAAACTGAAATGTAAAGAACGACAAGTTGCGGCAGTTTTAGGCAGCGTTTCATGTCGAAGCTATTTCTTCATTAGCAGTTTCCCGCCGTGTACTTAAGTGCAGCATCTCTGACTACAGCACAGGTTCCGCTCAGTGCAGTCTTTGGTTTTGGTCTCCACTGTAAAAAACCTGGCGACCTCACGGTGAGGTCAACACAACACAAGACTGAAAAAAGCTGCGTGCAGTCACTGCAAAAAATAAGTACCGCACTTAACTTACCATAACAGCACAAATGGTCATTTTAATATTGGTGTGTATGTGTATGGTTTAAACAAAGATACAAGGTGCTAATTACTGAGCTTTAGGCCCGTTGGTACATTTAAAAAAATGATGTTTTATTTAAGGCAACACTATGTAACTTTTCCCGCTTCGGTCCCCCTAAAGGTTGTCTCGTTGGAACTACAGCTGCAGCTAAAAGTTACATAGGCAACTACAGGAATGTTGCTTAGCAATAAGGTAACTTTTCTTTTTGAGGCTATGTACGAATAATAAGTGTAATATAACGATGGTGAAACAAAGAAAACTTTGTTGTAGCCACCAATGTAAATTCATTTATAAAAGCGCTTCTAGCGAAGGATTTCATAAATATAATAGACACATTGCATACCTGTCTAGGAGGAAGATGGCCAGTTCAGGATCACTTTTAAATCCTTTCAAATCCAATCCTCTCCATCTGTTGGTTGACTGTGTTTTCACCGGTGTTCTATCACTGTCCCTTTTAGCTTTGTTTTGTTCTACAGTCAATTCTTTTCTTTTTCTCTTTGCTTTGAGTATCAGCCATAATCACGAAATGTAACACCAAAATAAATGTTTCTAAAAATAAATCTCCACGTCCTTTCTACTAGCTTATGTGCTACTTAATAAGAAACTTTGTCTGGAAAAATGTAAACATAGGCTCTTGTGGTGCTGTAAATCGTTTTGTCTGAATTGGACCAGAGAGGCAGAACAGTTCTCGTTGGTTTATGTAGATCATATCGAGGCATCAGTATTAAACTGAGACTCTGTGTAGCTCTGCTTTAACTTGGCTCTGCTTCTAGTTTTTATGCTAACATGGCTAACTCTTCCTTACTCTAGCTCTGTTCTTGACGCACAGATATGAGACTTATCAATCTTTGCTACTTGAAAAGAAAACATATTTCCCAAAATATGTAACTTAAACTGTCACAGACATGCTGCTTGTTTACTTGTTAATTAGTGAAGTAGCAAAACTAAACAGTGTGACCATGATATTTGGGAGCAAAAGACAAAGAGCAGAGTAGAATGTATTTTGTCTTCTTACAAAATCATAATCTTCTATATTTCGGTTTGGAATCATGTGGTGACTGCAAACACGTCCAGACTGGCATCTGCATATTTACCTTGAGTGCCTCTGATGTGTTGCATATGTGTCGATTTTATCTCCACACAACTGTGTTCGAATGCTGGGGCGATAATTAAGAAATAATTGGAGGGGCTAGAGAAATGTTTCTCAAGCGTGGAAGATGCATGCCTAGATGTTAATTCCACTCAGAATATGTAAACGTATGCACAGATGTTAATGTAGACTCCACGTTGGGCTCATGTGTTGTGCACCTCAGTGCTTTCCCAGCGTGCATGTGTTCTTCCCCTCAGCTCTGCCAGCAGCCTACTGGATCCGTCAACTTGGAGAAATTTCCCATTTTGCAGCTAACTCTGCAGCCTTTTGATGGATGCGTCTTGCCGACTTTTATCTCTTGGTGCGTCTGCAAACTAATTAATATTTTTTTTCTTTCTCTCACTCTCTCTTTCTCTCTCCCCTTCAGGCAAATATTTGTTTCCTCAGAAGTGAGCGTGGGCAAACCTTCCTCACAGCTCCATATGCTGCCAGCTGCCAATCAAGTGGGCTGGAACCCTGAAACTAATCGCAACCCCCTCCTCTCTCCTCTGTCTCCTCTTCCTCTCCTTCAGCAGAAATGAAAGAAGTTGGGGGGGGGGATGGTGTGTATGTGTATGTGTGTGTGTATGTGTAGGGGGATGTTAAAGGAAAATAAAGACATACAGTAGAGAAGAAAAAAGGGACGGTTGAGACACAAGCCCAAAGCAATGTCTCCTCTGTTCTGTCTGTCCATAGAGCTCTTCCTGTCTGTCTGCATGCTAAGCTCTTTGTTTTTATTTTACTTGATTGTATTTCTTAATTTGTTGTCTAAATGGATTGTACTGTATTGTATCTGTACTGGATTTGGTTTGTTTGCCAGACAGCTCCAAGAGTAAACAGGGCGTGTAAACAGTGATTTGTGTGTGTGTGTGTGTGTGTGTGTGTGTGTGTGTGTGTGTGTGTGTGTGTGTGTGTGTGTGTGTGTGTGTGTGTGTGTGTGTGTGTGTGTGTGTGTGTGTGTGTGTGTGTGTGTGTGTGTGTGTGTGTGTGTGTGTGTGTGTGTGTGTGTGTGTCTGTGGGTGTGTGCGTGGTTGTGTGTGTGTGTGTGTGTGTGTGTGTGTGTGTGTTCCCCTACCAAGGTAGTGGTGTGTGCGTGTGTGTGTGTGTGTCTGTGGGTGTGTGCGTGGCTGTGTGTGTGTGTGTGTGTGTGTGTGTGTGTGTGTGGGTGTGTGCGTGGTGTGTGTGTGTGTGTGTTTGTATGTGTGTATGTGTGTGTGTGTGTGTGTGTGTGTGTGTGTGTGTGTGTGTGTGTGTGTGTGTGTGTGTGTGTGTGTGTGTGTGTTCCCCTACCAAGGTAGTGGTGTGTGTGTGTGTGTGTGTGTGTGTGTGTGTGTGTGTGTGTGTGTGTGTGTGTGTGTGTGTGTGTGTGTGTGTGTGTGTGTGTGTGCGCGTGTGCGTGTGTGTGCGCGTGTGTGTGTGTGTGTGTGTGTGTGTTCCCCTACCAAGGTAGTGGTGTGTGTGTGTGTGTGTGTGTGTGTGTGTGTGTGTGTGTGTGTGTGTGTGTGTGTGTGTGTGTGTGTGTGTGTGTGTGTGTGTGTGTGTGTGTGTGTGTGTGTGTGTGTGTGTGTGTGTGTGTGTGTGTGCCAGGGCCAAAATGCAAACACACAGACTGGGTATAAAAAACAGGTTCACATCCCTCTACAGATCAGAAACAGGTAAATTAACAAAAATGATAAATGTTGTGTTGATGTTATGTCAGTCACACTGCTGTATTACTGGAGAAAGCTCTTTCACGGCAGCTGACCTCTGAACCCCAACAAACACACACACACACACTCTGTGTTGGTTTGGATGCTGACCCTAACTTAGCTGATTAAGGCTAGTTTTACATAATGTCTGCACTGTGCCAGGTTTTGACTGGGCTGAAAACATTAAATTGTCAAGGGGTGGCCCTACACTGCACTCTGTTGGGTGATAGTTGGTGTGAATATATAGCACTAGGGTGGACAAAAGGCTCTTTTCTGGGGAAAATAGTTGCCATTACTACAGTAGACAGTGTCAGTAGAAAGCTGTCAGGAAAGGACGGGACATATGGGGGACAACATGCTACTACAGTAACATCCGGACTCAAACCACGTTCAGCGTCTTACTCTCAGGTCCATCAAGACCACCCAGCAAAACACCTTTGAGAGTTTTCCATCAGTAGCATCAGTTGCTTGTTCATTGTTCATATTTGTCTTATAGATTTGTCCTCAAAAATGGCAACAGAGATAGGTGTGACATGACATGACATAGTCAAGCAGTGAGAGTATCTCTGTGGTCTACATCACATGGAGCCAGACTGATACTCCTTTTTATTTATAATTTATTTTACCAGGAAAAGACTCATTGAGATAAAAAATCTCTTTTTCAAGAGTGTCCTGGCCAAGACAACCATACATATGTACACACACACACAAAATACACTAAAACACTAAAAACATTAAACAGCTGAATCAGCAAATCCCTCATAGACTTTTTTCACAGCAGACATGTTGACTTGTCATAGTAGGAAAAGCACAGCTGAAATTGATAACCTTAACGATGGCTCAATTCCATCTAGTGTCCCAGTGAGCTATTTCAGTGAGTCAGCATGAACAATACCAGGGCCTCTCCTAAGTGGAATGCAGCCATCATTAATGGTTTTGAATACACCTGTGCTTTTCCTACTATGACAAGTCTGCTGTGGAAAAGGTCTATAGTCAACCACAATCCTAAACACATCAGGCAAAACATCTACAGCCAGATGTGGCTGCTTCCAAGTCAATCAACACCCTCTTAAAAGCGACCAATGAGAGCAGCTCATTAAGTTTCATGGATTTCTGTAACTTGTTCCAGGCAGAGGGAGCAGCAAACTTACAGTAAGCGTCTTTTTCCCCAGTTCAACAGACAGAAGGAAATGATCCTGGGAACAAAGATTGTAAGTCCCGATACTATTTTCACTGATATAGGTCAGAATGTAGGATAGAAGTAGACCTAAAATAGCCTTGTATATGAAGATATGCCAGTGTTGAAGTCTCCGTGTTGATAGAGAAGGCCATCCAACACGTTCATACAGTTCACAATGGTGAGTACCATTACTCCTAAAGGATTCCGTTCGCTTCCAACAAACTAGATTGTAAAATGTATCTTCCAATAATGTCCAAAGGCAAAAGTGTTTTTAAGTGTTTCTTGTATAAGTGTATAAGTTCTTTAGAATGGCCACACTGGAGAAAACGGTGAGAAGCCTTCAGAGCCTCACTGGGGCTACATCCCACCTCCCTGATCTCCCGCCAATAACTCTGTTTTTTGCATGCAACATGATAAATCGTACAAATGGGGATAATGGCGCATGCACATTCTGACAGTCTCAAACCGTTGGAGACATAGTCATTAGTACATGTAGTACATTCTACCTTTACTGTTTTTAGTAGCAGAAACGACATCTGGTGAATGTGCTTATATTCAGTAGTCTGAACAAAGAGTGTATGACATAATGTCCTTCACTAATAAATGACTTTTGTATCATGCCTTGCTATGCAGTAGAGCCTGCTTGTTGTATACATAGCAGCCATTCAGACACACACACACACACACACACACACACACACCTCGTTACTGTTTCCCTCCTGCTATCATCAGATGTGTGTGTAAGTGATCCTGTCTTTGTGAGGTTAATTGAAGGCAGGAGCTCTGACTGTCTGAGACATAATCTGTGTGTGTGTGTGTGTGTGTGTGTGTGTGTGTGTGTGTGTGTGTGTGTGTGTGTGTGTGTGTGTGTGTTTGGGGGTGTTTGAAGGGAGGGATATCTTTAATAATATTAAGACTACACTAGTTATTGATACAAATATTTAAAAAAGAAACACACAAAACTCTTTTTTTATCCCTCCACCTGCTCCCTCTCTACCTCAGCCACCCCCCAATAGAGATTAGCAGTGTATGTGTGCGTGTGTGTGTGTGTGTGTTCAGTGGGTTGCGGGGCTGTTTCTGGGGATTTGGGGTGTACAAAAGAAACAAAAAAGTAAGGGTGACGCCATAAGGCTTGCTATTCTCTCGTATCAGCTCTTATTATCAGTCATTTTTTTTGACAGGAGAAAAACCTTTATCTGGGAGAAACTGTGTCCGTCTGGCCATCTTATGAGCACACACACACACACACACACACACACACACACACACACAATGCTCGGGGCCTAGCAGACTGGGGCTCACACAAACACACACACACACACACACACACAGAGCAGGTAATCGGCTCACTAGTAGAGTTAGAGGGCTAGAGAAAGGAAGTAAAGAGCTCTCACCAAGTGTATCCCCCTCTTTGACTGGATTAGAGCTCACCAGTATTCAGTCCAGGTGCTCTGAAGGACAGAGGGGTGAGGGGTCCACGTAGGGTTAATTTTCCCTACCTAGTGTGAGACCACATCCCGCTGTTTGCTGTCTGACACCATCACATACATGGGACCTTTAGCAAATACTGAAAATTAGCAGCGAATAATGCTGCCATGCATGGAAATACAGATCTATGCATTATACGTCCACACATACATACCGCACACACTCATTACGCCTAATCAACAAGACGCATGCTCTTTGGGTTCCTTGGGTCTGTTGGGGTTAATTTGCAAACCATTTATGACTTTATTATCATGTCATGTCTTTATTCACGTGATGCTCACTATGCCATATGCATAATATTATAACGCCATGATTGCTTACACTTCAAGTGCAAGATTATTTCTTCCTTAAATGAAGTGATAGTGTGTTTCCATTGTTGTGGATGACAGGGGAGGAGACATAAGAGCTAATTAACTATGATTAGGAAGAGCTACAGTCACTGAACAAGCCAGGGGTTCTTGCTCAATACTCGGCTCAGTAATTGCTTCCTTTCCTTTCCTTCACTCTCTTTTCCTTTTCTACTCACTGCTCATATTTTCCCCCTTCTGTCCAACCATGCATGGGAGATGTTCCTTTTGAAGAGGAGAGCTAGAGAGCCCTCTGCTGGCTGATTGTGGTAAGTCTGCCACAGGCATGAATTATAAGTAAAGTGGACCACTTACACTACCAACTGTTCATCAGCTGAATGTTTGAGAAGTACAGTTTGCATGGATTAAAAGCCATAAAGTAATTTGTCATCATCTACCCATATTCCATATTTTAGGGGGTTGTGGGTTTGACTGAGCAAAGTTACCCATAATGCAGTCCTTATCCTTGGCGTTCCACTTCCGGGATTGATCTGGTGCTGCAGGAAATTCTGGTGGATGCATGTATTTTTGCCGATTTCCGTTTCCTTCCACTTTCTTTGTGCTGGCGTTCTAAACTCGCTGGATGACACTCTTTTCGGATGTCTTCCTCTGTCTTTGTGTTCTAATTTTAAACTCTGGTGGATTTGTGAGGACTATGGTTAACTGCTCCTTAGATCTCTGCAGGGTAAATCCAGACAGCTAGCTAGACTATCTGTCCAATCTGAGTTTTCTCTCGAACAACTATTTTACAGCGGCTCTGTGCGGAGTTTAGCACCGCCCATGACCATTGTGATTGGTTTAAAGAAATGCCAATAAACCAGAGCACGTTTTTCTCCCATCCCGGAATGCTGTGTGGACTAGCCAGACCCTCTTTCGCAGCGCTGCGGAGGACGGTCCGGCAAAGCGAGAGTACCCATAATGCAATAAAGCATGCCTTTTGGAACCGGCTGGGAGTGTGATCTCCTAATGGCCACATTCAAAATAAGACCGTTTAAAAACAGATACAATCTCTTCATCTTTGTGATTAAAATGAGAATCAAACCTATATTTAAAACATTTTAAAACACTCTAACATTGTTAGACTTTGAATATGCACGCAGCCACAGTAACAGTCCACAGAAGACAGAGATGACTCTGACGCTTTATTGTTGACTTTTCAACAATGAGGGGTTGAATGTTCAAAGCTGTCCAGATTTCTGATTAATTAGCTGTGAATAGTCAAGGATTAAGGTTACTCCTGACCTTTCCACCCACAGGTCAATATTTCCACGTAAAAAAAATATTTTGTTTTGTTATTTGTGTTATGATATTTGTTAAAGGTCCCTTTCCCTGCTCATTTTTAGATAAAATAAAAAAATAAAAAAAATACTTTGCTCATTCTGTCTGTCTGAAACGCTCTGTTTTAGCGCCTGTCTTTAAGCCTAGTCTGCTCTGATTGGTGAACGTTTCCAGGTCTTTCACATCTTTACCGTCATTGCAGCCGGGGAATGACTGCAACGGCACTGTAGTGCAACTTTCTACCTATATATATATATATATATATATATATCCACCCACCCAAAAACCGAGAATACAGTATACTTGTGAGGTCCGGACAGCTTTGTGGGGCCAAAATGCTGGACCCCACAAGTTTAAAGGGCTGTTTGAGGGTTAAGACTTGGTTTTAAGATTAGGGTTAGAATTAGGTTCTGGTTAGGGTGAGGGTAAGGGTTAAGGTTAGGCATTTAGTTGTGATGGTTAAGGTTAGGGTAAGGAGCTAGCTATATATATATATATATATATATATATATATATATATATATATATATATATATATATATATATATATATATGTATATGTATGACATCACAACCGAACGGTAGTCCTGACAGTTGGTTTAAAGGCACAGCTTCTGAATACGGGCTGTCTGCATTTCTTGTTTTAATACGTTCACAGTATTTATAAAGCACCTTGTACTTTTTCAGAATCAAAAAAGTGCAGCTTAACTTGACTTAAAAAATAGTTAACTCAGAATCGCGAGCTTGGCAGTTATGGTGCTTTATTATGGCATTACATTTTGAAGTACTGTACACTCTCTTACACAGTCAGATCTAGGGTCAGCAGTGCATGTGCAGTCAATAATTAATATCAGTGTGTTCTGGACAGTTTGATCACAGCGTGTGTGTGTGTGTGTGTGTGTGTGTGTGTGTGTGTGTGTGTGTGTGTGTTCTTGTTTAACTATATCCGTGGGGTCCAAAAACCGAGAATACAGTATACTTGTGGGGTCCGGACAGCTTTGTGGGGCCAAAATGCTGGACCCCACAAGTTTAAAGGGCTGTTTGAGGGTTAAGACTTGGTTTTAGGATTAGGGTTAGAATTAGGTTCTGGTTAGGGTGAGGGTAAGGGGTTAAGGTTAGGCATTTACTTAACTTGACTTAAAAATAGTTAACTCAGAATCGCGAGCTTGGCAGTTATGGTGCTTTATTATGGCATGACATTTTGAAGTACTGTACACTCTCTTACACAGTCAGATCTAAGGTCAGCAGTGCATGTGCAGTCAATAAGTAATATCAGTGTGTTCTGGAGAGTTTGATCACAGCGTGTGTGTGTGTGTGTGTGTGTGTGTGTGTGTGTTCTTGTTTAACTATATCCGTGGGGTCCAAAAACCGAGAATACAGTATACTTGTGAGGGTCCGGACAGCTTTGTGGGGCCAAAATGCTGGACCCCACAAGTTTAAAGGGCTGTTTGAGGGTTAAGACTTGGTTTTAAGATTAGGGTTAGAATGAGGTTCTGGTTAGGGTGAGGGTAAGGGTTAAGGTTAGGCATTTAGTTGTGATGGTTAAGGTTAGGGTAAGGGAGCTAGCTATATATATATATATATATATATATATATATATATATATATATATATATATATATATATATATATATATATAATGTATATGTATGACATCACAACCGAACGGTAGTCCTGACAGTTGGTTTAAAGGCACAGCTTCTGAATACGGGCTGTCTGCATTTCTTGTTTTAATACGTTCACAGTATTTATAAAGCACCTTGTACTTTTTCAGAATCAAAAAAGTGCAGCTTAACTTGACTTAAAAAATAGTTAACTCAGAATCGCGAGCTTGGCAGTTATGGTGCTTTATTATGGCATGACATTTTGAAGTACTGTACACTCTCTTACACAGTCAGATCTAAGGTCAGCAGTGCATGTGCAGTCAATAAGTAATATCAGTGTGTTCTGGACAGTTTGATCACAGCGTGTGTGTGTGTGTGTGTGTGTGTGTGTGTGTGTGTTCTTGTTTAACTATATCCGTGGGGTCCAAAAACCGAGAATACAGTATACTTGTGGGGTCCGGACAGCTTTGTGGGGCCAAAATGCTGGACCCCACAAGTTTAAAGGGCTGTTTGAGGGTTAAGACTTGGTTTTAAGATTAGGGTTAGAATTAGGTTCTGGTTAGGGTGAGGGTAAGGGTTAAGGTTAGGCATTTAGTTATGATGGTTAAGGTTAGGGTAAGGGGCTAGGGAATGCATTATGTCAATGACGGGTCCCCACAAAGATAGTGGAACGTGTGTGTGTGTGTGTGTGTGTGTGTGTGCGTGTGTGTGGTTGAACGTGTGTTTTTATGTGTATGATCAGTGAGGTCTTTGAAGCAAACATGCCACCCTCTGCCACTCCTGCTCCTCAGTAGAGCAGATGAAAGATGGTATGTGTGATTGAGAGTCCACCGGCTCGTTTCCACAAGCTGCCCATTCAGACCAATGAAAAAACAGAATGATCTAATAGCAGTTATGATACAATCACAAGTCTGTGCTTCCCATTTGGATAACACTGAGGAAAATAAGGAATAGCCATAAGGGTGTGAGTCATTTTGTCTGTATGTGTGATGGGTGTGTGTCAATGGATGGGCGGGGGTTTCTGAATTTCTGAATTGAATGTTTCTGCATGTAGGGTAGGACAGAGAAACATAACAGTATGAGGCAGAGCAGAGAAAGCATAAGGATTTCAGTGAGGGAGTGAAATACGATTGGGGTGAAGGAGGCAGGTGGCTGGCCTGCTGTACACCAACCAAACCCACAAACAGCTGTTCATTTCTTAAAGCTCTCTTGTGCCCCCCTACAAGCATCAATTCTCTCTCTACCTCCCCCCCCCCCCCCACCCCTATATGCATCCATCTCCTGCTCCACCCCCACCCTCTATCCAAATCCAGCCATTCTTCCCTCCCACATCACTCCGCTCCAGCTAACCTACTTTGCTCGTGTGCCTAAATCAGGACAGGGGACACAGCTACTTCACCCGTAAATTTCTCACCTTCCGCTCTATGGACTCATCATTTGCAGCATTAATAAAATAAAAAGAACATCAATCAGTAGAATGACAGTAGGATGCAACTCAGAGGAAGAAACTATTCATCTATAGTAACTAGTGACTTTTATAGTTAGAGCAAAGAAAGTCATAGAAAACTGAAAATCATTACATACATACATTGTACAGGTTTTTATACACCATATGGTTTTAATTTGTTGTGTTTTAAAAAACCTGATGTTTTTATGACTGGTCTGTTCTATTTTGTTGTTTTGTAAAGCACTTTGTAACGCTGATTTAGAAAAAGTAATCTATAAATAAAGATTATTATTTGTTATTATAAAATCAGTGTCTCTGACTGCACGCATCGTGACATCCAAAGAGTGGTGCTATAACATTTATCATGTCTTTCAGCCAGTATTTACATCCCACAAGTGTGCTGCTGCTTCCCAGTGCAGGACATCCTTTCTTCTCCTTACAGACCAGATGGCGAGCTCACTTGCTGGCCCGCAGCGCACGGCCCACCAGCATGAAGACCATCCCTGAGATCAGCTCCAGAGGCACGCCAGCAGCCGCCACCATGAACGATAGGCCATAGAGCACAGAAACCTGTGCATGGGGACACGCCTCTCCTCTCTCCTGCAGGACGTAGCGCTTCACCTCCGTCACCTCCATCCACAGTACATAGAGCAGCAGCACGAACAGGAACAAGCAGGCTGGGGAGAGATAGAAAGAATATGAGGGAGACACAGGTATAGAGGCTATCAGCTGTGGTGGAATGTAACTAAGTACTGTACTTAAGTATACATTTGAGGTATTTTCTGCTTTTACTCCACTGCATTACTCTGACAGATTTAGTTACTCCTTGAGAAATTAGGATTTCCGCACACAAAACACATGCTTATAAAATATAATGTTTTATTATAAATTAAACTGCCCAACAATATGTAGGCCTACAAGTCCAGCTGAAAGCATTAAACACAGAACAGTTTAGATCATTTCCATTTTTTTCTGCATTGTACTTTTACTTTTAATACTTTAAGTACATTTTCCTGATGATACTTACATACTTTTATCAGAGTAAGCATAACAAAAGAGTCATTTTTACAGTGTGGTATTAGTACTTTTACTCTAAGTAAAGGATCTGAATACTTCCTCCACAATCAGTGCTGTGAGTCAGTGCAAAGGAATGCAGCTCCATCTCATCTCTACTGTTATCACGGTTGCAGTGTTTGAACCTGCTGTTGTTATAGCGACAGTACTACAGAGGGACATCTGCTGCTCTGTGTGTTGCTGGGTATGTGACAGGTATGAACAGCTGACATGAGCTCCACACATGTGCACAGACTATATTTTACCAGCAGCGATGAGGAAAGCCCCGCCCAGCTTGTAGAGTTTGTGGCTGATGAAGGGGACACCGCAGACCAGGATGAATCCTCCAGTTAGAGCTGCGACCAGGCCAAGGATTATCAACACGGTCCAGAAACCCCGAAACACTGCAGGAAATACACCCAGGCCATCAGAACAGCTACTTAGCCACGTACTGTATATAGCATGGCGAGTGAGTGTTTGCATTCAGGGTGTACCTATCATCGAGAACATTGAGTTATGTTGTCAGTATTTATTTATTTTATGCACATTTTGGCAACTTGAGGGGAGTGACCTTCTGCAATTGAAGAAATAGTTTGACATTGTGTAATATGCTGAAGAGTTAGATAGGAAGATTGATTTACTACCTCTATAGCAGTGGTTTTCAATAATGTCCCCCCTGTGAGCGGGTGTTTTATGGGTAGATTTTAGTATTTTTAGAATAATTTGACTACTTTAAGGCCAATACATAAATTAAAATAAAAAGGTTCAGTATTTCTACACCAGTTTGGAGTGTGGAGACTTTCATTTGGGGATGTGTGGGCAAGCGTCATTTTTTCAGGTTTTTCAGAAAACACAAAAAACTGAACCAAATACTGAATATATATTTATTCATAATTTCACTCAAAAATGTTACGACAATACATGACTATTGACATACTAATAACAATTATGCAACATAAGAGGAATACATGCCTTAGGCAATTTTAAACCTTCAACTGTCAACAATCAGTGTGTTTACCTCATCACTAACCAATCGGGGACGAGCCCTGAATCATGGAAATAACTTCAGTGATAGAGTGGTAGATTTTTGTTCTTCTTGAAGCGGCTGCCATTTTGAAAAGCTTGTAAAATTGCCTAAGTCACACTGTCTTTTGACTTAGGCAAAATAAAACGACCTATGTCCCACTCTTGACATAGGAAGTTATAATAAAGGTGTAGAATCACATGACCTGTTCAATTAAGGATGTAGGATGTATTTTACCAGAGGTGGCCAGCACCATGAGGAGATGATTTAGGCAAAAAAATCATTTTTGTCAAAAACTTACTTAGGCCATTATTTTAGGAAGGTGACAATTTGTAATGAAGAAGAAATATGAACACCATCTCTGCACTTATTGTATTGTTTTCCAATCATTTATGATGATGCTCCTTCAGTTGAAGCCATGACCCTTCAGCTTCTCAATGTTGGTGATTTGGGAATTTTTATTTTACTGATATTCTCAATGTAAATGTCCAAATGTAAATTGTGAAAATGTGTTTATGTGTCACTGTGTGAGGAACTAATTGTAAAATAATACATGCATGTGTGCCTGTGTGTGTGTGTGTGTGTGTGTGTGTGTGTGTGTGTGTGTGTGTGTGTGTGTGTGTGTGTGTGTGTGTGTGTGTGTGTGCGTGTGTGTGTATATACAGATCAGAACAGCTTTAATCTTTACATGGCCGTGGAACTACTACAGGGAAAAAGATATGACCTCATTTGGTATTTTATGATTGTGGTAGAGGGAGTGCTGTCAAACAAGTTAGTCCAAAAAGAGTTTTTAATTGGATTGAGATGAGGTGACTGTCAGATGCCATAGTATCACAGTATCACTCGTACTCATCAAACCTTTCAGTGAGCCCTCGTGTGTCCTGTATAGAAGCATCTGCATCTTCACTTTCCTTTACTTCCCTTTAGTCACCTGTCTGTAAGTATGTGAGTGAGTGCGTTACCTGCTGTAGCATCATAACTTGGATGTGGCACCGGTCCAAGTGCAACAGGCAGAGGGAAGAGGTAACCATGGATACAGACCTTGGATTCTGGCTGATTTGCTAGATGAAAACAAAAAAGTAAAAAGAAAGTATTTTAAGGCTAAAAAAAAAATCAAAAAAACTACAGAGTATAAATTAAAAACTATATAATATATAATTATGTGGTTCTAAAAAAACACACAAGCCAAAAACATCAGCAACTCTGAAATAAATGCAAATGCCAACACATTCTTCTTGCTCTCCTCCTGTATATTTTCTGTCAAATATCTAAATTATAGACATTTTTCTTTCTTGCACTTGTTAGTATGTCAAGCAAACCACACTGCTAAGCAAGAGACATGCAACCACACTGGACAAGCCCCAACAAAACTTTGTTTTGGGTGCCCGGATGGCTCAGTTGGTAGAGCAGGCGCCCATATATAGAGGTTTAGTCCTCAACGCAGCAGGCCCTGGTTCAACTCCGACCTGCGGCCCTTTGCTGCATGTCATTCCCCCCTCTCCCTCCCCTTTAATTTCTTCAGCTGTCCTGTCAATAAAGGCCTAAAAATGCCACAAGCGTACATACTGAAGAGAGTGGCCAGGACTGCATGTGCTGTGGGCTCCACCTGAAACACACATCGCCAGAAGAAGCCCTCGTGGTGTAAAGTGAGAGATGGAGGAGAAGCAGTGACAGCTTCCACTAACTGGATCTAAATGATAAAAAGAGACACACTGACATCAGCACACCAACAGAGAGATGGACACTGAAATGTCTGGAGATGGATGAAGCGTAATGTCTGTCAGTGTTGTCAACACGTCTCTGTGAGCCGCTCTGTGTGATTCTGTACTTCAGTGGTGCCGCGGCATCAAACGTGGTTCTGATTATGGCCTGCTCGTGTGAGGTTTTCAAGGGGAACTTATGAAACACGCATGACTGGTACTCTCCATTTGCTTGTCAGAAACATGATTGATGGTGCCGAATAACACAATGCAACTTTAATCATCCTCTTCTATTGAAAATGAAAGACTTTGTTGTGATGTGGCGTTTTGGGAGGAGTTCACCAGAGGGATTAGCTTTCATAAATGTATCCCTTACTTTGCATTTTGTGAACTTTCTTACAAATGTAGCATGGAAGAATAAACTGGGAAATTAAAGGGGCACTCCACTGAGTTTACACACAAAGATCAGTTGACTTGTGGAGCACTACGCTGTCTGTGAGAACACTTGTATGATGGCTCTGGAGGAGCTTTTTTTTATTTAATTTTTTTTATTGATGCTTAAAGACACAAATACACAAATCATCATACAGTTTTTCATACACAAACCTAACAAACATACAACAAAAAACAAATCACATACAAAATAAAACAAAACAAAGAGGAAAACTGTCCACAATCTCCAAAATGTGTAGAGGAGACACAGACCCATAATTTTTTTGAGTTATTTTTAATGATATGAAGTGATTTAAGGAGCAAATCTTTTTTAACTTAAATACCTGGAAGGAAGGCTGTCCCTTTGGCCATTTCTGTTTATGAATAAAAAACTTTTTGCAAAACAAAAAAGTTCACTACATATTCCAAAGTGTTATTATCAGGATTATCATAATAAAAAAGAAAATCTTTTACGCTAAGAGAGTAAGGTGGATCAAAAAGGTGACTATTTAAGTCACTGAGAAATGTTTTAGTTTTCTCACATTCAAAAAATAGGTGTGATAGTGTTTCATCCACATCACCACAGAAGGAACAAGCACTACTTATGTCATATTTGGCTACAGTAACATTCACGGGGTATATTTTATGAAGAATTCTGAATTGAACCTCCTTCACTTTATTTGTAATGTAGTATTTACTAGGTAACAACCAAGCTCTTTTCCAGTTTATATCAGGAATTGGCTCTGGAGGAGCTTTGTCAAGAGAAAATAACCCAGATGATGTCATCAAACTGATGACAGTCCCACCAGCCTCAGCTGCACTCTGTGTTTAGTGCTAATTAGCTAATGCTACCATTCTAACATGCTAAACTAAGATCAACTAAACATCAGTGTGTTAGCATTTTCATTGTGAGCTTGTTAGCACGCTTATTTTAGCATTCCTCTCAAAGCATCGCTGTGCCTTTAAACCCTAACAGAGCCATTAGCATGGCTGTAGCCTCTTAGTCTTGTAAACAAAAAGCCTGCATTACTAAATGATGTTTGAAAGACATGGCTGTTTACCAGACATATACTGCATTATTGCGGTGTTGGAATAATCGGAAAAAGTAGTTCCCGACTGAGAAAATTCTTGTGAACGCCCCTTCAAGTTGAAACAATAACTAACAAAAAGTCTGAGAAACTTTTGGGACACAACTTGCAGAGTTGATGTCATACGCAGAAGCATGGCAGACAAGAGTACATTTTGGGTTGATGGTATTGCATGATGGTACATTTTTTGCTCAGATGTAATTTGTAATATGGCATTAGATTGTTAGTTGCTGTCCACGTAGAGTAACCTGTATTAGTTAGAAAGGTTATCATGAACCCTGATAACAAGTCAGGTAAAGCATTTATGGAGTGCTTTTAGAGAATGGAACGTTACGGGTGCAGCAACAAGCCTGGGACAAAATCACTAATATAAAGCTTCAAACTGGAAATAAATCCTGGAAAAGCTATTGACGCTCTGAGCAGTAAAATACACCAAATCTTCTTTGTAGCGTCCATGTTGTTTACAACTTAATGTTTTCAAGCCTGTGAACACACCGAAGTCAGATACACGACTTCCCAACTCAACTATCCAAGCAGCACGTGAATTCAGCAATGGAGGGTCTGACAAAAAGATGCTATTGGAAGCATTATGGGAAGTGTAGGATCTAGTGTTTTTGGAGCTTGTCAAGTCAAACAAAAACTCAGGATGTCTTGCACTCTGGTACATTGATTTGGTTCATTCTCTTTTAAATCGGTTTCTTTTTTACATCCCCCCCAACTTTACAAAAGTGCAAGACTAAACTATTTTGGTACCTCTTTAAATATCCTATAGTGGCGTAGCGTGCACACCACAGTACACTACACAGTGTCTGATCAGATTCCACATTGGCTTCTCCTCTCACATGATGTGATGTTGTGACTATTATTTATACTGTACAGTTTAGTTGGAGGTCACTGACCAATTCTGACAGCCAGCAGTAAAGTTTATTATTGTACCTGTGCTAGTGAATATGTGCTGCGCAATGAATCGCAATTTTATTGATATCGCAATATGGACTACTACAATATCCAAATTGCAATATTTGTGTTGTGGTGCTGCAGAGACATCCCGACATACAAATCATATCCTACAGACTAAAGAAAACATCTTTCTTTGGTACAGATTCAAGCCAAAAAATCACACTATAATCATTTACATTTGTTCAATTTTAACATTTTTCCATGAAAATGAGAATAACGATACAAAAACGATCATTGTCTCCAATATCGTTAATCACATCGCAATCACAATATCAGTTAAAATAATCGCAATTAGATATTTTTCTCAGATCGTGCAGCCCTAGAACACATACGTATAGTATCTGTCCTACCTCAGTCCCATTGGCATCTTTAGTCAGTGTTGTTTGTGTCGGCCATGTATACGGTCCACAGTTGTCACTGGCCACCAGCCAGTAGTCTGTACTGAAGGCAAGGAAGAAACACAGAGTCCCTAATACCCCAAATATCCCCCCAGCCAAGGACGCAGCTCCCACCCTCATAACTCCAGCCTAAAACCTCCTTCACAGTGCTCTTTCTCCTCAGCTTCAGGTCAGTTCTTCCTCAGCTGTCTGGTGTCCACTCTGCAAACCCCTCTGCCAAGCCCTGGTCCTAATGAAAACGGGCTCTCCCAGCCACTCCCTGGCATGCTGGGAACTGTGGTGAAAAGAAGCTCCAGTAACTGAGGAGGTCAGGCGGGGGTACAAGAGTTATTTTAAGAAGCAGTAAGCCTGTCCTCGTCAAATTACCGGTGGGTGTGCTGTGCATTTGTAAAGGAACCAAGGAGAGGCAGGATTGGTTTGAGTATGTGCTTGTAATGTGGACAGCGAGTATCACCGTTTATGACTGCAAGCTATTTCTAAGGTAGGTGTTACACTTTGAAAATGAATTAGACTGGAGATGCAAATGGCCCTCAAACCTCCAGCAAGAGTTGAAACACAGAGCTAAGGAAAGCTTTATTGTAGCTGGCAAACACTCAAAATGATAAGACCAGGAGGTGAGTTATTAATCCATTTAAAAAGTTTTAATTGGAAGATATCCATACAATTGCAAAAGACCTTTCAATAACCCTGAAACCCACAACTCTATGGCTAAATAAATATGAGGTACTTATCACTTTATGGAGCCATTTTGAAATGACTGAATTCACTGGTTTACATTTCTTCTCCTCGCTCTCTGTCTTTCTCACAGTCTGCCTTCATTGCTGCTTCTCGCTCTCCAAAACAAAGCTGAGTTGTTTCTTCGGGGTTCTTCCAACAGGCGCTTGATGTTGTGGAGAGATCTGCTCCTTTCTGGCAGCTGAAGATTTGGGATCCACTAGCCCTCTGGTCTGAGAGGTAGCTGCCGGGACAGATGAGTCCTGGAGGACAGGCCTTGGGCTCATGGAGCATACTGCCAAGAGAACAGAGGCTGCTGTGAGCTCAAGGCCCGCAAAGTCAGACTAGTCACACTATAGTTGTCAGGGTCAAAGGTCAGGAGGTGGAGAGAGACGAGAGACAATCTCATGACGTGTCTATATACTTACCCTGTGTTTTTTTAGTGACTACTGAGTGCTCGAGAGAAGCAGAGGAGTGGAAAGACAAGTGTAGATATAAAAGTTGTTCCCATACCGATACCAGTTTCAGAAATACCGACGATACTGCCTAAAATGCTGGTATTGGTATCGGCGAATATGCAGGTTTATGCACCAATCCAAAACAATCTACTTTAAAGTAGTTTATTTATGTTCTGATTCCAATATGACTGAATAGATAATACAAGAAATGTATACGTCATTCATTCTATCTATGTGTGTTTTTGTAACTTCTCTGTATGTTGTATTTGCTCATGTTATACAAAGGGTTTAACCTGAGCCAGGCCATACAATGAGAGCAATCATATCACATATATACAGGGTTGGTAGCATACAACTGTTAAAAAATAATATACATGTTTTTTTTTACTCAGTGCTAAAAAAAACTACCCGATCTGTCCTCAGTATACGCTAGTTCAGGTATCAGAATCGGTATCGGGAGGGAACAAATAGTATGGGAACATCTCTAGTAGATATAATAATACTTTTTGTCATCCATACACCAGTTATTGTCCTTTCCAACAGTAGGGTCTTGGTACACAGACACACAAAGAAACATGACATACATACAGTACATTATATCTTGGGGACTTATAGGAAAAACTGCATATTTTGTCCAATATGTGTCTTTTGTATATTTATATGTATTATATGTCTTTCACTGTACCTGTGTGAGACCTGCTGAGTCCCGCTCTCCCTCTGCGTGAGCCACTGAACTCATCCTCCCCCTGTCACGATGGAAGTAGACAGTAAAACAAACAGGTTTGAACTAAATCAGTGGGATGAATAACTCAATCAAGCTTATTGATCATTTTAAGTAAAGTGGTATTTTCTTGACGCGAATCATGATGTATATCCCGCCTTATTTCCAAATAGTGACACTTTTGTCACAAATAATTGTCACCCTGACAGTGTGTTCATGAAAAGTAGGAGCAGACAGTAATTGGTTGGTTTTCAAAGATAACTTAAAACATTTACTTTTTATTCAGCGGTGATCCAGAATGAAAATCTGCAGAATATAGCAGACTGTTTTTCTGCTTGGGGTGGAGATGTGTTAACATTCTGAGTTTTATTTTAATTTTTTTTAATTTTTTTAATGTCTGAGGAAAATTCTGCGGAATTCTGTGTCCGTAGATTCTGTGTGGCCCTGCTTATGAGACATTTTTGAGGATAAAATCATGTATTTTTCATTTTTCATGTTTTTCATTTGCCTGATGAAGTCAGATAGCCTTTTTAATCTTAAAACGGTACCAGTATGTAGCATTTTGGAAGGATTATTTCACTTAATTTGTTTAACATTTTACTTGCTTCAATAATAATGCGAATCAGAGGAAACGAGACTGCAAGACTTGTGTTAACATGGTACCTGTGTATTAAACGTGTATCTTTCTCCCAGACTCTGGTGTCTGTGAAGAGGCTTCCTTGTTCTGTCCATGGTGGCGTCCTGGTGCAGGGTGTGTCTGCTGTAGGCTGGTGTCTGCTGGAGTGACAACACAAACAGTACATACCTACTGTATAGTGCAACAGAGGTACACAAACCCAAGCTGTGAATTTACCTTGTTGTTGAAGTTCTGAAGGTTTCTGGAGAGAATACGCCTGATGCTGTCCATCTCCTCGGGTAAGAGGGGACGGCTGTGGGAGCGAGGGTCCACTCTAAAGGTCCATTAACGTTTTCAATTAGCACATGTAACAGGGTCATATTTGCATTTGCCTTTATCTAATTTATAATTACAAAATCTAATTTATAATTACAAAATATTTATTCTGGTTCCTTATTAAAAAATGTATCTGGTGTCAGTATGCAGGCTATGTGTTAGAGTTCAGAGCCCCTACTTTATTTCTTCTTCGGTGGTCCTGTTACTATAAATCCCTCTCCCCTTTTTTTGTAATACCATTTGGGAGAGAAGTTGGAGCAGGCCGTTCTGATGCATGACGTGGTCTGTTTATTCATGTTTGTCACCAGAGAGAATAAATATACATCATAAAGAGATCCTGGTGTCACGGTGTGGGGAATAAAACAATCACAACGCAGAAGTCCACCAGTTACACATAGATAACCATGGTGATCATGAAACTTTCCCTAGTTTTAAAGTGCTCATATTATGTTTTCTGGCTTTTTCCCTTTCCTTTATTGTGTTACATATCTTTTTTTGTAACACTGCTGCTAGCATGGCACGCCCTCATACTCTGCTTCTGACTGGCTAGTAGTCCTTACCTAGGTACTGTCAGGGCACGCCCTCATACTCTGCTTCTGACTGGCTAGTAGTCCTTACCTAGCTACTGTCAGGGCACGCCCTCATACTCTGCTTCTGACTGGCTAGTAGTCCTTACCTAGCTACTGTCAGGGCACACCCTCATACTCTGCTTCTGACTGGCTAGTAGTCCTTACCTAGGTACTGTCAGGGCACACCCTCATACTCTGCTTCTGACTGGCTAGTAGTCCTTACCTAGGTACTGTCAGGGCACGCCCTCATACTCTGCTTCTGACTGGCTAGTAGTCCTTACCTAGGTACTGTCAGGGCACGCCCTCATACTCTGCTTCTGACTGGCTAGTAGTCCTTACCTAGCTACTGTCAGGGCACGCCCTCATACTCTGCTTCTGACTGGCTAGTAGTCCTTACCTAGGTACTGTCAGGGCACGCCCTCATACTCTGCTTCTGACTGGCTAGTAGTCCTTACCTAGCTACTGTCAGGGCACACCCTCATACTCTGCTTCTGACTGGCTAGTAGTCCTTACCTAGCTACTGTCCTGGAGATCCCTGAGCCGGACTATGAGAGATGCTGAAATGAAGTAAAAAAAAATATATCTATATATATATTTTATTATATATATATTCTCACAGTGGTGGCGCCTCCTCGTCTCCCCTCTGGTCCCTTCTCTCCAGCTCCTGGTAAACTCTGAGGATGCTGGAGGGAGCCTGGTGATCCTCACGGATCAGGAAACGACGAAGGTACTTCTTGTTAAACTGCTCAAACCTCACACACACACACACACACACACACACACACACACACACACACACACACACACACACACACACACACATAAAATACATTTCAGTGACCAGCTGACTGGAAAATGATCTGGACCTTTTGCATGCGGTGTTTGCTGCCATCTACTGGTCATTTCAGGTCCTATTTTTATGGGCATACAAAAACATTTAGGGGAAACACAATCAGAAAATGCAAAGTAAATGTAAAACAAGAGAAACTAACTTGTCTTTCCAGTAGTGCTGCCCCCAGTAGCCAACCACATCCTCTATCCCTGCCAGCAGATGATCAATGAGCTAAGAGGAGACATGATGTGAGTATATCATTCACAGATTTCGTTTGCCTCTACATATCATTTCCCATGGGATATTTTGAAGTGGGTGTCCATCCCTGCATGCTACATATCTATTATTAAAAGTAGCATCAAGTGGCCGGGTTGGCTCAGTGGGTAGAGCAGGTGCACATATATTTAGAGGTTTATGCCTTGACGCAGAGGTCCAGGGTGCGACTCCGACCTGTGACGATTTCCTGCATGTCTTCCCCCTCTCTCTCCCTTTTCTCACCTAGCTGTCCTGTCCATTAAAGGTGGAAAAGCCCAAAGAATAATAAAAAGGTAGCATCAGAAAACAGATGACACTTTCTATGCTGAACTATCACTATTATTTTCCTTTGACTGATGAAAGGGGGAAAGCAGAAGAGACCTGTGTTCACACACAGAGGCCATGACACCACCGCAACATGAAAGACGCATTTCTATAATAAAAAACTGAATCAACTAGAAAACTGAAGCTCATCGCTGTAGCATCTTTACTTACAAGGAGGATATCATTTCCCCCTTAGATACTGTACGGTGATCCAAAACAGCAAGAAAAGTGTTTGAAGATACATAATGTGTTAAGTTATCACACATATATTAACACTCAATGAGTCCTTCTTCTTAGATAATTTGCTTTGATACATACATTGTGCTACAGCATGATTCCAAAAGCAAGGACATTTAAAATACAGTAAAGGTCTTAAGCTAAGAAATATGCATTTTTAAATAAAATGATAACCAATAATTTCATGTTGGTTTGTTAAAATATTTTAACTTGTTATACTGAAAAAATGTCATACATATACAGTATGAAATATTTTGAGAAAATTATGAAATTATTACTATAAAAACAGCTAAATGAATGATGTATGGAAGAGACATGACTTATTGTGGTGTCTACATTCCTCGCTCGATTGAATAAGGTGATAATTACACTTGGAATACACCCTTTTAATAATGCATATACAGTATACACTGTCTTCCTTACAGACCATTTTGCCCCCCGGCCCCCCCCGCTTCTCACCCTGCTGTGGATCTCCTCGCTGACCGAAGGCAGAGCTCTCTTCTTCCTCTTCACATCCAGCAGCTCTACTAGAGGCTTAATAGTCATCCCCTGAGAACCAGACAAAACCAAACTCAACAGATATCCAAACAAGTTCACTCCATGAAGCCAAAAAGAAAAGAAGAAGCAAAGTTGAAAAAAATGTGACTTCTCCCACCTGTACAAAGACAGTGAAGAGGATGACGACGATGGTCGTTGTGATGAAGAGTCTCTTCTTTGGGAAGTCATCGATCAGGAAGACGAGGGAGAAGCAGATGGCCCCTCTCAAGCCTCCGTAGGCAATGATGAACTGATCTCGAAAGGTGACAGTGTTCCTCCGGAGCTTGTTCACCACAGCAGTCAGCAGGAGAACACCTTCAGAGGAAGCCACATGCGTTGATTCCTCTATTCTGACCACTGCTTATCAAGCTCCATGGCCAGACCATTTTTATACATATATATATATATATATATATATATATATATATATATATATATATATATATATATATATAGAAAGAGAGATGCCTTGAGTTTAAACATCTCATTTTCGAGGGGGTTCTTAAGACAAATACAAAACACAAAATACATTCACACATAAACACAGCACTCCCAAGCCTAACTACTCCAACACCAACTGACTCCCCCTCATGAAATACTACACAATAAATTTGCATACATCCCAATTGCACTGCTATGCACAGTATATGCACAAAAAGGTGCCAACACATTAAGGAGGAGAAAAGTAAGAAACTAAGAAGAAAAAAAACAAACAAGAAAATCAACAAGAATCATGTGTCATGTCAAATTAGAAGCAGGAGCAGGTTGATTGACTTAAAGACAGATGCCTTAAAGTGTTCATATTATGCTTTTTGGCTTTTTCCCTTTCCTTTATTGTGTATATATATATATATATATATATATATATATATATATATATATATATATATATATATATATATATATATATATATATATATATGTTTGTGCACGTAATAGGTTTACAAAGTGAAAAAAGCCCAAAGTCCCCCCCAAAGGGACTTACCATCTCCAACAGAAAACACTGTTCACAAACTGCTCCAAACAGCTCTATTGTAGTCCAGCCTTTACTTCAGAGACAAACGTGGTCACTTTGGAACACACGTTATAATGCTCGCCTAGCTAGTCCTTACCCAGGTACATCAGGGCACGCCCTCATACTCTGCTTCTGACTGGCTAGTAGTCCTTACCTAGGTACTGTCAGGGCACGCCCTCATACTCTGCTTCTGACTGGCTAGTAGTCCTTACCTAGCTACTGTCAGGACCCTCATACTCTGCTTCTGACTGGCTAGTAGTCCTTACCTAGGTACTGTCAGGGCCCTCATACTCTGCTTCTGACTGGCTAGTAGTCCTTACCTAGGTACTGTCAGGGCACGCCCTCATACTCTGCTTCTGACTGGCTAGTAGTCCTTACCTAGCTACTGTCAGGGCACGCCCTCATACTCTGCTTCTGACTGGCTAGTAGTCCTTACCTAGGTACTGTCAGGACACGCCCTCATACTCTGCTCCTGACTGGCTAGTAGTCCTTACGTAGCTACTGAGCATGTGTGACTCCCAACAAAGATGGAACAGAAGTGAGATGTCTCACTCTGTAGCTAAAACAGAGAGCTCAACACACAGGGTGAAAAGAGGAGCTGCAGCAATGTAATAATATGTAAAAATGTAAAAATATGGTGTTTTTTGAAAACTAAATTATGTAAACCCATTCTTATATAACCTCTAAATACAATTATGAACCTGAAAATGAGCATAATATGACACTTTAAAGAAACCAAATGAAGTAATAGATCAAAGTGAGGTGTTCCAATCAGATTTGCTTTAAATTTAAAGGCATGTCGCCCAATTTATTTGGAGAGTCTGGGAATGAAGAAAAAGGGTTACTCAGTATGTCTCGGACTATATGTTGATCTATATGTGATTAAATGTTATAAATAAGGAGGATAGTGAAAGAAAATGGATTTAAAAATAAACTGCTGCTTCGAAAGTAGTATACTGCTACTACTATTATTTCTATTTTATTGTTACTATAATTGCCACTGCACATCATGCCAACTGCTATAATTATTATGAAATCCTATTCTGTATCTGTGTCTCTGTTTCCCAACCGGCAGCAGCAGATGGCTGCCTACCAAGAGCCTGGTTCTGTCCAAGGTTTCTGCCTGGTCAAAGGAAGTTTTTTCCTCGCCACTGTTGCACTAAATGATTGCTCTAGGGGGGAAATTGTTGGGTCTCTGTAAATTATGGAGTGTGGTCTAGACCTACTCTATCTGTAAAGTGTCCTGACATAACTTTTGTTATGATTTGACACTATAACTAAAATTGAATTGAAGTGATGTAAAAAGTGAAAGTGCAGGAAAGATTTCCAAAGCTACCTGTGGCCCTCCAGATGAGGCAGAGCAGCAGTGTGGAGCAGACAAAGGACCAGCTCCACATATGGACATCCTGTATTGTGGACACACCCAGGAAGATGAAGATGAGGGTTTCACTCACGCTGCTCCACATCTTCAGGAAGTACTGGATGCTGGTCTTGCTGCGCTCTGACACATTAGCCTCCACATACTGCTTCATGGTCACGGCGCAGGTCACTATGCTGCACAGAGGGGACGAAATATAATCAGATGTTACCACGCTAAACATTTACATATGTTTTAGTGTTCTTGCGCCAGTTGATATTGCGATGATGATAAAAAACATAACATAATTTATTCTGATCTGAAAAGGGTTTTATGTTGAAATGTTAACTTTATGTTAGTACCCTTGTATTTACTCTACATTTATCAGTTTTTTTGTTGAATTGTAAATTTGATACTTGTACCCTTTATGTACATATTTGTTTTGTGTCAGCACTAGGAAAGTGTTTAATTAAAATGTAGTCTGGCATTGCCAGACCTTCCTCCACAGCGCTGTGGAGGAGGGTCTGGCAAGTCCACACAGCATTCCGGGACGGGAGTAAAACGTGCTTGGGTTTATTGGCATTTCTTTAAACCAATCACAATCGTCTTGGGCGGTGCTAAGCGCCGAGCAGAGCCACGGTGCCTCTGCAAAATAGCCTTGTAGAACTTGTTCTAGTTGTTTTAGACGTGCAACAGAAAACTCAGATTGGACAGATAGTCTAGCTAGCTGTCTGGATTTACCCTGCAGAGATCTGAGGAGCAGTTAACCATAGTCCTCAGAAATCTACTGGAGTTTAAAATTAGAACACAAAGACATCACCACACAGGAAGACATCCGAAAAGAGTGAAATCCGGCGGAATTTCCGGCAGAACAAGAGCAATCCCAGAAGTGGAACGTCGTGGATATAGACTACTTAAAATGTGTCTGAATAAGCCTATGATAGATGGGCCGTGTAAGCGGCCAGACACAAAAATAAACCATTCAGTCATTCATGAATTCATTCATTCATACAAAAGGAGGTCTTTGAGTTTGAGTTGATGCTCGGCAGCACTCACGCCATGATGCCAGAGAGGTGAAGCATCTCTGAGGTCAGGTAGGACAGGTAGGAGTAGAGGAAGACAAAGAGCGGGGCGATGACCTGGGCTCTGGAGGTGAACCGGGAGGTGAGGGCCGCCACCAGGCCAAAGAAGAGGCCTACGAACAGGCCGCCGAGGCCCACCACCAAAACCCTGCACCCCCCCAGCAACACATCCAGCCCCGACACTGACGGCAGACGGAGGAAGGACTCAAACAGCTTGTAGAGCACCTGAGAGGACGAGAGATGTATTCAATAATAATAATTCATTACATTTATATAGATCTTTATTATAGACACTCAAAGTGCTTTTGGGGGGACGACTACTCTCTACCACACCAATGTGTAGCACCCACCTGGGTGATGCGTGGCAGCCTAACGGCGCCAGACGCTCAACACACTTCAGCTTGGTAGAAAGGGAAGGGAACATGTTTTTAGTGGTGGGGGAAACCGGAGCACCCGGAGAAAACCCACTCAGACATGGGGGAGAACATTCAAACTCCACACAGAAAGGCCTGGGACCACCAGGGTTCCACCCAGTACCTTCTTGCTGTGAGGCCACAGTGCTAACCATATGGGCACCGTGATGCTGGTGGCCCAACACAGAAGAAGATATCTTTGGGACTGTTCGTTATTTATATAAATTGCCACCAGTGGAGTTTTGGGATCTTTAGTATAATTACACTTGACTCTCCCTTCGCCATGAACATTTTTCAATGACCCTCCTAAATGATTGTGAAAAGAGGCATGACCCTCCCCATCAATTTATGGATGCCTTCTGTACTGGTTAGCATTTAGCAAAGATTTACAGATGTCCTTTATTTTTTACAGCCATACTAAACATTTAACCTCTGCATTCTCATCTTATACATCCCACTCCTCTGTTATGGTGTGGTGGACATTCAGTAGATTTACTCACTAACATTGTTGTGGAAACACAACAAGCATGGAAACTAAATGTACACTTCCTGCATTACTGCATTACTTTAAATACTAAGTTACTCCTCTAGTAAACTAGCATTCACAAGAAATAAAACAATAAAACATTGAGACCATTCAGCAAAGCACACTGGGTAATTAATTCAACACACAAACTGGTTGCTATGGACTCGTCACTAGGCTTCCTCAGTCATTGCATATTTTAGCTATATAGGTAAAGCTGCCGAAGCTGAACATTATCCAAAACATTATCCAAAACATGTGTTTATTTTTAAAGCAGATTTTAAATTACATTGTAACAATTTAACAATTCAGCCTTATAAAATCCAATCGCGGCACGGCTGTTTTGGAACGCAATAGACAGACACTTAAATGCAACTAAAACGTAACAGTGAACAATCAGTGTTGGACCTCCAGTCTGTTGAGATGCCTCTCCAAACGCAGAAACGAAGCGCAGTCACACCATAAAAAAAAATCTGTATTTTTCCGTAATCCAATGACACGAAAAAAAGTAATCCACAGCGATCAGTAGATCCACAAACAGAGTCACGGTGTATCCAGCAAGGCCAATACGAGCATCACATTCACCAGCCAGCTCCAAACAGGTGAACGAGGCCTCTCCACTTCGCCGTTTAAACAAAGTGGAATAAACGTGTAAAAGTCCAAATCTACACAAAACCCGCAATCAATTAGTAAGCTGACATCACATGTATATACACGGCATTTAGGAAACCTTTATTGCAACGTTGGCACGGCAAGATGTCCAGACTAGTGCAACAGTAACTTTCGTTTTTTGCGTCCTGCTGCTCCTATCGTCAGCCAGGTAATATTTTTTTTACTAAAGCAGTATATGAAATCTGATGTATTACCTACCACCATTTAGTTGTTTTGTGTTATTTAAAATATTTATAAAATATCTGGTCATGCCAAACAAACATAATTATTCCACTAATTTTTTAAACAATACAATTACCCGTTTCAGCCACCAGGGGGGCAGTACCCCTGCCCCCCAAGCAAACTCATGGGTCAGACCCATGTGGTAGCGAAAGAGGGCTGAGAATGAGAGCTACATGGAAAAATATGCACCAAACAAGCCACTTTGAAATGTTGCTGTTTCCATGAATACAAAAGTTGGGTGATCCCCCCCCAGACTAAAACAAATTTGGGTGACCCTCCCCTCAACAAAGAAAAAAATACTGAATGGTCCCTTAGTGTTATTTTCACCACCTCTCGCCCTCACCACGGTCACGGCGTCATTGAGCAGCGACTCTCCAAACACCAAGATGTGAAGCTGGTCGTTGACATGCATTTCCTGGAAGACGGAGAGCACAGCCACGGGGTCGACAGCAGCGATCAGAGAGCCAAACAGCAGGCAGTGGAGCAGAGAGATGTCTCCCAGAGAGCTCGGGGCCAGCAGACACACACCGTACAGAGACAGGCCGATGCCCAACACGTTCCAGAGGGTTCCCAGCACCGCATACCTGCATATACACAATCAGCAGTTTTACAGGAAACAGGAATAAAACTGCTTGTCAAGTTTGTTCAAGATAACATCAAAGAAACAACACTGATGAGAGCGGTAAGACTGAACCAAAACAGTAAAGTTCTGGCCAATAAAAACTAAAGCAATGATATGAAAGATGCAAAAATGCTCCAGAGCTGAGAGGAACAGCTGAGTATGGTGATCATTCTCTGTAGGGTGTTCTCTATGAGCCACCTCTTTAAAACATGTTAAATTAGAATGCTAACACATTCACAATGACAACGTTAACATGCTGATGTTTAGCAAGCATAACGTTAGCCATGTTCTTAGTCAAAAAATACAGTTGAAGCTGATGGGAAGGCCACTAGTTTTTCAAAGATCTGGTCACAAAGATCTTTGAAAGATCTGTCTATCGTGTGCGGTGGCACGAGATAGACAGAGTATAGATCAAGTATTTACGCATTTTCCTCTGGGATATTTGTATGTCTGCACAAAATGTCATGGCAATCCATCCATTTTTGAGAAATCTAAGTCTGACCAACAGTGCCATCCCTTGAGCCAAGCTGCTAGCATGGCTAAAAGAAATATTGATAGCATTGTTAGCAGCTTTAAACAGATAAATCATATTTTATCTGCTTGTTTCATTGACGCTATATACATTGGTTGGAAAATGTGAGTGCATTTTACAGAAATGTTATTTCCCTGTAATGGCATATTTAAAAAAAAGAAACTCTAATAATGTGAAGATATAAGAAAACGTGTATTCAACAGCTTTTTCACACAGACCCACACACAGATCAAAATGAAAACACTGTACCAACCAGAGGATGGTCCCGAGGTTTTCAAAGAACAGCTTCCCTGGCAGGAAGTATCCTGCGTCCAACACGATGGGCGGGAGCAGGAAGAGGAAGAAAGCATCCGCGCTGAGAGTCGGGGGAGCAGAGTGGCGAACGCCATAGATCACCCCTCCAACCAGGAGGCCCACCATGATGAGGAGACAGCTCTCTGGGACCACTGCTGGGACTCGACCTGACCAGTGGAAACCTGGACGATAAAGACAGAGAAGATACAAGGGCTTCATGCTAATGCTAATAATTCCACCATGTTGTGACTTCTTGAGCTGAATTCCTGTCTCTCTGACTGAAAGCACAAAAGTGGAGCTATATGCCAACAGCAGATTAGAGAAGTTATATTTCTTGTGCACCTTCTTTATATTGTAAGAATTATTATAATACATTTATAGATGATTTAGATGAACCACTTGGGTAATGTTACTCATACAGTAGTTGATAAAGTAATATAAAAAAAATAATAATAAATACCATAACATAAGAAACCCTGAAGCAATTTCAGTTAACTTCAGATTTGAACCCTCTAACAACATCTAACCACTTCCACTAGGATGTTATCTAACGTTGGCTTTTTCATGTATGAGCAGAAGACCAACTGAAGCTTACCCAGCTTGGCCAGTGAGGCCAGCATGATCCACAGCACGATCTCAAAGGGAGCCTGCACATGGTGATAGTCCACGCTGAAAACGCTCAGAGCCATGGGCAGATCCACAGACAGACTGCCATCGCTGCTGTTGAAGCCCAGTGAGGGGGGCAGGTTGTGGGGCTGTGGGAGCTCAGCTGGGGGAGTCAGGACCAAACATGCAGGCCAAAACAGGCAGGCAGAGAGCAGCAGAGAGAGAGTCCACAGGGCAGCCATCCTGCAGCCATGCTGGGACAACAGGAGAGAGGGACAGGGAGAGAATAGGACAGGGGTTATGGAGATAAAGGGAGGGCGAGCAGCACACACACACACACACACACACACACACACACACATATATGCACACATGTACACACACAAAACAACAAGTCCACAACTCATGCAGCAACTAATGTGCACAGGAATCCCTGAGCTAGCAATGATATCCAACCAGCAGTACAGAGCTCAACACACACACACACACACACACACACACACACACACACACACACACACACACACACACACAATTACTCGCTAAGGTGGGGACACCATTTTTTGACTGGTTTAGGAGGACAATACTACCATCAACACATTACAAATAACACCCACATAAGTAAGTAAAATGTATTTAAATAGCGCTTTTTACAGATAAAAGTCATAAATCACAAAGTGCTTTACATAAACATACAATATGATACATATTAAAAGACAGACCACAATCTAAGCCGCGTGCGAGAAACAGTTAATAAATTAAACATATTAGACCTTAGAGAACGGGCAAATCAAAATCAATATTTCAGATACAATCATCTTACCTGAAACATTGTAAAATTAGTTGGGACGATGTACACAACGATACACTCAAGTCTGAAACCTACTTTAGTGGACTTGGGAGAGCCTTTCATGATTTCCTTTTTTTGTTTAGCATGAAAGGCTCTCATTAGGTCTGCTAATAACAGCTATCAATTAATCTATTGATTATTTTATTTTGCATGTAACTGATGTCTTTAGTCATTGAAATGATAATGCTCCTTACAAGTTCCCAATATCTAATATCTAATATCATGTATTCCAATTGCCTATTTTCAGAGAAAAAAAAAGTTAAGATAAAATGTACTTTATTGATACCACACAGGGCCATTGAAGACAAAGACAAACACAACTACAATCATCATAAATAGCTCAAACCTGTGTGTGTGCTTGTGAAGGGTCATATTACACAGAATATTTCACATTTTATTTTCATATGACTTAAATAAGTATAAAATAAAAAGTTCTATGTCAATGTTATTATGTACCAGTGAACAGGGGATTCCTGTCAGTATGAATGAATGAATTTTTTTACAGTTATGTGCATCAACAAACACATTGCTATCCTATATGAGTAGATTGTATAGAAGTATTTTAAAAGTGATTAAAAATTGAGATATAGGCCAATTGTATATTTAAATGAAACTTTGGTAACCCCTAGTGGGGGTCGGGACCTCCAGGTTTGGAACCAGTGTCTTCGACCCTTGATTCGGATAAGGACAATTTCCACAAAGAAAAAAGAGTGTAGAAACCTCAGGAAGAGGAGAGGGTTTTTTTCCAGGACAGACAGACATAAAATATGTGTTGTATATATCAAAATAGCAAATATTGTATACATCTTAAATGTAGTAAGTGAGAGGTTGAGGCAATATATCAAAGTGTTTGAATTGAAGACTGTGGATCTGAGGAGACATAGAGCAACTTCCAGGTGCTACCAAGAACCTGGACCACTGAGCCTCTTCTGTACCACAGAGACAGACCTGCAGGAGGACAGACTGCACATACAATTCAATTCACTTTATTTGTCATTTAACAATGACAAATACTAGTAGTACTAGAGTACTTGCATATTCAGAAGAAACGAAAAGTTGTTTCTCATCAGTCGCAGTGCAAATTATCCATCCATCCATCCATCCATCTTCATCCGCTTATCCGGGGTCGGGTCGCGGGGGTAGCAGCTCCAGCAGGGGACCCCAAACTTCCCTTTCCCGGGCCACATTAACCAGCTCCGACTGGGGGATCCCGAGGCGTTCCCAGGCCAGGTTAGAGATATAATCCCTCCACCTAGTCCTGGGTCTCCCCCGAGGCCTCCTCCCAGCTGGACGTGCCTGGAACACCTCCCTAGGGAGGCGCCCAGGGGGCATCCTTACCAGATGCCCGAACCACCTCAACTGGCTCCTTTCGACGCAAAGGAGCAGCGGCTCTACTCCGAGCTCCTCACGGATAACTGAGCTTCTCACCCTATCTCTAAGGGAGACGCCAGCTACCCTCCTGAGGAAACCCATTTCGGCCGCTTGTACCCTGGATCTTGTTCTTTTCGGTCATGACCCAGCCTTCATGACCATAGGTGAGGGTAGGAACAAAAAACTGACCGGTAGATTGAGAGCTTTGCCTTCTGGCTCAGCTCTCTTTTTCGTCTAACGGTGCGATAAATTGAATGTAATACCGCACCTGCTGTGCCGATTCTCCGACCAATCTCCCGCTCCATTGTCCCCTCACTCGCTGAACAAGACCCCAAGGTACTTGAACTCCTTCACTTGGGGTAAGGACTCATTCCCTACCTGGAGAAGGCACTCCATCGGTTTCCTGCTGAGAACCATGGCCTCCGATTTAGAGGTGCTGATCCTCATCCCAGCCGCTTCACACTCGGCTGCGAACCGATCCAGTGAGTGCTGAAGGTCACAGGCCGATGATGCCATCAGGACCACATCATCTGCAAAAAGCAGCGATGAGATCCCCAGCCCACCGAACTGCAACCCCTCTCCACCCCGACTACGCCTCGATATCCTGTCCATAAATACTACAAACAGGATTGGTGACAAAGCGCAGCCCTGGCGGAGGCCAACTCTCACCTGAAAGCGAGTCCGACTTACTGCCGAGAACCCGGACACAGCTCTCGCTTTGGTCGTACAGAGATTGGATGGCCCTGAGAAGGGACCCCCTCACCCTGTACTCCCGCAGCACCTCCCACAGTATCTCCCGGGGCACCCGGTCATACGCCTTCTCCAGATCCACAAAACACATGTAGACTGGTTGGGCATACTCCCAGGCTCCCTCCAGGATCCTTGCGAGTAAAGATCTGGTCCGTTGTTCCACGACCAGGGACGGAATCCGCATTGTTCCTCTTCAACCTGAGATTCGACTATCGACCGAACCCTCCTTTCCAGCACCTTGGAGTAGACTTTACCGGGAGGCTGAGAAGTGTGATACCCCTGTAATTGGCACACACCCTCTGGTCCCCCCTTTTTTAAAAAGGGGAACCACCACCCCGGTCTGCCACTCCTTAGGCACCGTCCCAGACTTCCATGCAATGTTGAAGAGGCGTGTCAACCAAGACAACCCCTCCACACCCAGAGCTTTAAGCATTTCTGGACGGATCTCATCAATTCCTGGGGCTTTGCCACTGTGGAGTTGTTTAACTACCTCAGCAACCTCCACCAGGGAAATTGATGCCAATCCCCCCCTCATCCTCCAGCTCTGCCTCTACCATAGAGGCGTATTAGTCGGATTTAGGAGTTCCTCAAAGTGCTCCTTCCACCGCCCTATTACCTCCTCAGTTGAGGTCAACAGCGTCCCATCCTTACTGTACACAGCTTGGATGGTTCCCCGCTTCCCCCCTCCTGAGGTGGCGAACGGTTTTCAGAAGTACCTTGGTGCCGACCGAAAGTCCTTCTCCATGTCTTCTCCGAACTTCTCCCACACACGCTGCTTTGCCTCTTTCACGGCAGAGGCTGCAGCCCTTCGAGCCCTTCGGTACCTTGCAACTGCCTCCGGAGTCGTCTGGGATAACATATCCCGGAAAGACTCCTTCTTCAATCGGACGGCTTCCCTGACCACCGGTGTCCACCACGGTGTTCGTGGGTTACCGCCCCTTGAGGCACCTAAGACCCTAAGACCACAGCTCCTCACCGCAGCTTCAGCAATGGAAACTTTGAACATTGTCCACTCAGGTTCAATGCCCCCCAGCCTCCACAGGGATGCACGAAAAGCTCCGCCGGAGGTGTGAGTTGAAAGTCTGTCGGACAGGGGCCTCCTCCAGACGTTCCCAATTTACCCGCACTACCCGTTTGGGCTTACCAGGTCTGTCCAGAGTCTTCCCCCACCCCTGACCCAACTCACCACCAGATGGTGATCGGTTGACAGCTCCGCCCCTCTCTTCACCCGAGTGTCCAAAACATATGGCCTCAGATCAGATGAAACGATTATAAAATCGATCATTGACCTTTGGCCTAGGGTGCTCTGGTACCAAGTACACTTATGAGCATCCCTATGTTCGAACATGGTGTTCGTTATAGACAATCCATGACTAGCACAGAAGTCCAACAACAAACAACCACTCTGGTTTAGATCAGGGAGGCCGTTCCTCCCAATCACGCCTCTCCATGTGTCTCCATCATTACCCACGTGCGCGTTGAAGTCCCCCCAGCAGAACTATGGAGTCCCCGACTGGAGCCCCCATGCAGGACTCCACTCAAGGTCTCCAAGAAGGCCGAATACTCTGAACTCTTGTTTGGTGCATATGCACAAACAACAGTCAGAGTTTTCCCCCCACAACCCGCAGGCGTAGGGAGGCGACCCTCTCGTCCACCGGGTTAAACTCCAACGTAGCGGCGCTCAGCCGGGGGGCTTGTGAGTATCCCCACACCCGCCCGGCGCCTCACACCCTGGGCAACTCCGGAGAAGAAAAGAGTCCAACCCCTATCCAGGAGTATGGTTCCAGAACCAAGACTGTGCGTAGAGGTAAGCCCCACCAGATCTAACCGGTGGCGCTCCACCTCCCGCACAAGTTCCGGCTCCTTCCCCCCACAGAGAGGTGACATTCCACGTCCCCAGAGCCAGCCTCTGCTGCCCGGGTCTGGTCCGTCGAGGCCCCTGACCTTCACTGCCACCCATGTGGCAGCGCACCCGACCCCAGCGGTTCCTCCCACAGGTGGTGGGCCCATGGGATGGAGGGATGTCCGCCACGTAGCTTTTTCGGGCTGTGCCCGACCGGGCTCCGTGGCAAACCCGGCCACCAGACGCTCGCTGACGAGCCCTCCATCTGGGCCTGGCTCCAGACGGGGGCCCCGGGCTTCCTCCGGGCAGGGTCACTTCATCCCTTCCTCGATTTTTCATAGGATTTTTGAACCATTCTTTGTCTGGCCCCTCACCTGAGACCACTTTGCCTTGGGAGACCCTACCAGGAGCACAAAGCTCCAGACAACACAGCCCTCAGGTTCATAGGGACACACAAACCTCTCCACCACGATAAGGTGATGGTTCCCGGAGAAGGCAGTGCAAATTAATAAAACAGAAATAAATACTTACTGTATAAGTTAAAACATGTTATCTAATAAAAGAGCTAAAAACAAACCATTCAGACAATCAGTCCATAAAATAGGACCATTTATAAATACATACACACAAGAGGCCAAACTCAGAGACACTGTTCACACAGAGAGAGATGCTGGGACAGGATTCAGTTTGAATTAAGGAAAACCCATGATGTCATAGTTATGATTGCCAATGAACCTAAATGTCCAGTTTGAACTGTGGGAGGAAACCCATGCAGCCATGGGGAGAACATGCAAACTCCACATATACTATATATATATATATACATATACACAATGTATCTTTATATACAGAGAGCAGGATGTGTGGTGATGAGTGTGTAAGATTTACAAGTTAATTGATATATTTGAGTTTATTTATATATTTACTTGCATATTTACATGTTTAATTATTTAAATCAGCCATTATGAATCTACCTCGGTGGTTTTCCTCACATTTACCTGAGTCTAAGTTCTGCTAGCGTCTGATTGGTTAGTTCAGCTACATGTGATTAAGTAAAACGAGGAAGTGTTGTTGTTGTGGAGCTGATAAAGTGTGAAGAACAGTAAAGTGCTGCTTGACAAAGTTATCTGTCTCCATCCAGCTGTTCCTTCTAATTTAGAGTGAAAAAACCATCACATATCTGACTGATCCTCGTAAGCAAAGAATTTCTTCTCTGTATTTACATTGGACGGGTAAGTCCAAGAAGGTTTCCATGTCGTTCCTCCATTTTGAAAAACTATAATGGCTGAGAGGGACATGGAGCACTAGCAACGCGTTTTCATTCAGAGCCAGCGTCACGTGACTGAAACCAGCTGAAACGGAGAAGGAGATCAGTGAGAGGCGCTGGTCACTGCACTTTAGTTCATAATGGAGGATCATACTTATGCCGAGACACAGGAGAAGGGATCCTCGTCGCCAAAAAAGCGAAAAAGGGAATTAAAAAGGCAACGTGACACGGGGGTAAACATCGGGGTAGCCTTTCCCAGATGGAAAGAGCTAATGAAGGAGAAAGACTTTCAAAGGGACGCTGAAGTTGCCGGCTTTCTTCTCGACAGGTAAGTCAATGTTACGGTCTAAATAACTTACACACGCTCACACTAATGATTCAATGTTTGTTTGAAATAATGAACCTCATCACCCCGAAATAAAACTTGATGAATAGCTCCTTGGTACATACTTGGCTACCGTAGATGCAACACGCATTTGAAAAAGCGGCGCTAGAGAGCACTATTCATTTGAATGCAAAATACAATTTCACCGCTAGATGAGAGAAATTCCTACACAATGTACCTTTAAGTACAAATGTTGAGGTACTTGTACTTTACTTGAGTCTTTTCTTTTCATGCCACTTTCTACTTCTACTCCGCTACATTTCAGAGAGAAATATTGTACTTTTTACTCCATTACATTCATCTGACAGCTTTAGTTACTAGTTGCTTTACAAATTAAGATTTGTGCACACAAAACACATGTAGTTTATAAAATACAATCAGCTCCACACAACTCTCTCTGTGTCTCTCAGCATGACTATGTTCAGAAGATTGTATCGTCCGGTGACTTTCGCGCAGACACTCGAGTGAAGATGATGACCTCTTCTGAAGAGTCCATCATGTTTTTGTAATCCTCCGTGTCCTCCTTGGCTACTAGCAACTGTGTGGAGGAGGGCGGAGGGCGTGTGTGTGGGGGGGGTTTACAGCGTGGTATTAGAACTTTTACTTAAGTAAAGGATCTGAATACTTCTTCCACCACTGATAGATAGACACTCACTGACTGTGACTCACTGGTAAAGAGGCAGGGACTCTTGGGCCATGTTTAGCCACCCACCTCTCATAACGTTCCTTTTCGTTGGGTTTCAGCACCTCTTTTGTGGTATCTTTTTACTTCCCATTGCGCGTCCAGACGGGTTTTTTTTACACTCTGCCTCTGCTTGTCTGCCTTTTTCTCTGCTCTGTCTCAGCTCGGGTCATTGGTCGAGCCATGTAGGAAGCTACGCCGGTAAAGAAGAGGCCAGAGGAGAAGATGTGTATAATAGAACAGCAAGTGTTTATTGATTTACAATATTATGACAGGCAGTGGTGGCCTAGAGGTTAGAGAAGAGAGCTTGTGACCGGGAGGATAAAATCTGGTTGGGAAAGTGAAAGAGTCCCTCCCTCATTAATACCACTGAGGTGCCCTTGAGCAAGGACCCTTAACCCCAACCGCTCCAGTGGAGCTGCTCAGTTGCCAGCAGATCAGCTGGTGTGAATGTGTGCAACTGTGTGAATGTGATCAGGGCGTTCCTGCAAAAGAGAGGCTCCCCTGAATAAATAAAGGTTAAATTAAAAAAATAAAATGAACAAAATTAGAAAAAAGAAAAAAGAATACATTTAGAAACCAAATTCCTGTCTTGGTACATGCATTAGCAGGCCTGTACCGCGATGACGCCAACATCACGGCCAACATAAGGACCAGTAGCAGAATAAGGCTGTATAATTAACCATAGTTAACAAAGCAAGAGCTTCCTTGTACTGTTCATCTTACACACACAAAAAATGTGGTTAATACAAAACATATGTTGCACGTGCAAGCTTGTGTGACTCTTTCCCTTTTCTGAAATTTCAAACAGATGGCATGTGAAAATATTCATTTTTCTTCTGTTTGAAAATCTGTTGCTGCTTTTGGAAAGTTGTTGCATGTTGTATAGTCCTAAAGAACATACTGGACCTGTGTTTGTCTAAAATCTGTTTTATAGCCTAATCATCAGGAATTATGAATGAACCAATACTTAACTTACTTATGCCTGACACCCCTTGGGGGGTATAGGCCGTCGACAAAGGACCTCCAGAGAACTCGGTCACTGGCTTTCTTTTCTATCTGTGACCAGGTATTTTATTTTCATTTTTTATTTTACCTTTATTTAACCAGGAACAGACTCATTGAGATTAAAAATCTCTTTTTCAAGAGTGTCCTGGCCAAGACAGGCAGCAGTACAATCATACAGACAGTACATACAAACACAAAAATTCACAAAAACATAAAACAACTGAAACAGCAAATCCCTCAAAGTCAACCACAATCCTAAACACATCGGGCAAAACATCTACAGCCAGATGTGGCTGCCTCCAAGTCAATCAACATATAACATAGTATATCCCATCTTTTTGATATCTGTCTGAAACTCCCTCTGCCAGGTGTTTTCTAGGCCGACCTCTCTTTCTCTTCCCCTGGGGGTTCCATGTCAGAGCCTGTCTGGTGGTATTCGACATTGGTTTACGAAGGGTGTGCCCAATCCATCTCCATCTTCTTTGTCCAATTTCGTCTCTAGCATGAATGAACCAATAACCTGCTAAGAATTACCCAGTTTTCCGGAGCACCTCAGTGCTTTCAGAAAACCTCATGAAATAGGAAACAACTCGGGATGCCACAGTGGGAAAAGTCAATCCTCTGGCATTACTTGCTTTGTCTTTGTTATCCAATGGAGAGGTTAACCACTTACCTAATCTTAGACAATCTTTTCTAATACAGCTTTTTGGCAGACATTTTGACATCTCAGGATAATTGCAGATGTAATTAGAAACAAGAATAACGATTGCAGGAAGGTCTTACTGGGACTCTTTATTGAAACAGAGCAATGGTAACAACTGTGCTCTCCCCCATATGACAAATGTGATGCTGCAATGCTTTGAACCTGAGTAAATATTGTTATTCATAAGGTTATATTCTGTTCGTTGTGTAACTGTAATTGTGCCTCTGTATTTGTAGTGAAAACGTCTACAACTCTAGAACATGTATAGACAGTAATATATTTTAGCGTGTGTTGATGATTGGTCTACACCACACTTCTAAACATTTGGATTTGAAGCTGTGCAACCTCTAGAATAGATAGCTTTGACTGAGGTGGAAGTGCTTTCTGATTTTCTTCAGCCCAGTTGGAGGTCTGAACACTTAAAAAAGTTCACACTGAATATGACATCGTCTCCATTTCTGGGGCCCTCTGCGAAGCTAACATAATGTTAGCTCGTCTCTCTGCGGGACCTCGATTAGACCCTTTATGTTCAGTTCATTTTCTGTTTTAAATTTGCAATTTGATCTCATACCTGTGCTTTTCCGACATTGTGACATGTCAAAATGTCTTCTGTGAAAAAGTGGCCAATGGATATCTCCCTCACTCGTCTTTTAGTTGCGAGGCACCTGTTAGGATGGGAGTAGACTCGCATTGCGGGTCTGGCTTGAGGGTCTGGCTAGTCCACACAGCATTCCGGGACGGGAGAAAAACGTGCTCTGGTTTATTGGTATTCTTTAAACCAATCACAATCGTCTTGGGTGGTGCTAAGCGCCGGACGGAGCCACGGTGCCTCTGCAAAATAGCCTCGGGAAGGAACTTGTTTTGGTGGAACATGTGTACGTTCAAAAGTAGTTTTAGTCGTGCAGAGATCTGAGGAGCAGTTAAAGGAGAACTCCGGGCAATTTTTACATTAATCTTGATCGCTATACGTATGTGAGTACTGTCGATAGCAAAAAAAACGAGCCAAATCGGTGCTAGCAACATGGAGCTGCTGCAGCTAATGCCGAGAGCTCCCACTTCGCTAAAACGGCAGTTTTGGGGGCATAAGATAAAGAGTGCCTTTGTGCCTCTTAGCAGACACAAAATGCAATTAAAATGTCTGTGCAACATGAACAGGGCCCTTACACAACAAGATGCGTTTTCAACTCAGACATTGTTTAAATTCACCTACCCTGTTAGCTGCTAGCTGCCGTCTGGGATGAGTGAGTGTGTTCAGCCAGGCTTTGGTAATAATCATCACGCAGCAGTTCTGTGTGTATTTGTAGCATATATATCCATTTTGTGTGCGATCCATCTGGCGTTGCTGAATAGTAGTCTCTGCAGTGGCGAACTGTGTGTTAGTTGCCTTAGCCAGGCTAGTAGGCCCGACCGGCATTCTTCTACTTCCTCCCCGCCTTTCCCGCCTGCCGCGGCCGACAACAATCCACAGGCGCCCGCTGGTCTGGCGCTATTACTTTACAAGAAACAGGCATCATTTGGCCCATTTCCATGTAGTTACATAGTCACTGATATGATCATAACCACTACAGTGCTCAATTACCTATTTTTGAGGGGGAAATAAACTTTTTTCGCCGCAAAAATTTCGCCGCAAAAGCATGAACTGTCCTCTGGAGGACATCCACCAGACCAGCGGTGTGGATTATTGTCGGCCGCGGCAGGCAGGGAAGGCTGGGAAGGAAGTAGAAGAATGCCGGTCGGGCCTGCTAGCCTGGCTAAGGCAACTAACACACAGTTCACCACTGCAGAGACTACTATTCAGCAATGCCAGATGAATCGCATACAAAATGGATATATATGCTACAAATACACACAGAACTGCTGCGTGATGATTATTACTGAAGCCTGGCTGAACACACTCACTCATCCCAGACGGCAGCTAGCAGCTAACAGGGTAGGTGAATTTAAACAATGTCTGAGTTGAAAACGCATCTTGTTGTGTAAGGGCCCTGTTCATGTTGCACAGACATTTTAATTGCATTTTGTGTCTGCTAAGAGGCACAAAGGCACTCTTTATCTTATGCCCCCAAAACTGCCATTTTAGCTAAGTGGGAGCTCTCAGCATTAGCTGCAGCAGCTCCATGTTGCTAGCACCGATTTGGCTCGTTTTTTTTGCTATCGACAGTACTCACATACGTATAGCGATCAAGATTAACGTAAAAATTGCCCGGAGTTTTCCTTTAACCATAGTCCTCAGAAATCCACTGGAGTTTAGAACTACAACACAAAGATAGCGGAAGGAAACAGACATCGGCTGAAAAGACAGGCATCCGGCGGAATTTCCTGCGACACCGGAGCAATCCCGGAAGTGGAACGTCGTGGATGTAGACTAGTGTGGGACAACTTCCACCTTTGCCATTCCTATGACTGTAATACATGGACTCCCCACATAGATCTACACAACTTCAACCTGTGCAGAGGTCTAATCAGTGGGCCTTAAACAGGAATGATGTCCTGTGTAAATATAACATTACTTACAGTAGCAACTAATTGAATCAAGCAGTCTGTATCTGCACACACAGTCCTGAGAAAAGGGTCTAAATAGGTGAACACACCTGTGGGGGTTTGTTTGTGTAGGCCCTATAGGTACAATGGTATCTAAATGATGTAGGGTAACTTCCTTAAACTGTAAAACAAAAGGTTGTTGTATAATTATGTTACTGAAGCACTTTAAAGTTGAAAGTTTTCCCCCTACTACTCAGCTATTATTGACGACTCCATTGAGTGTACTTGTCTTTTTAATGTTCAGAAGCAGCTTTTCAGCATGAAAAGTACAAGACTATAGTTTCCCCGAGGGGGTTTCAACTTGGATTTATACATCTCCCAGGGATACAATATTTTTTTCCTCCTCCTTTGCTTGTAATTTATTTTAAGATATATAGTTGAAAACAACCTGGAAATTTAAATATCAATTCCCTACTCTCTAGATAGAGGCTGTATGTAAATAAACCTGATTAGACAAAACCTGTCGACTCAAATCTGTTAATCTTTTTGCACGGATCAGTGAAGCAGCTTCCAAAGTGTGTTAGTGCACGTCGATGGATCACCATTACCTTCAATGTAGGGACAGATGAAGCCCAGCTGTGAGGATTTGTGCTTCACAGGTTACAAATCAACCTTAAGCAGGTAAATGCACCATAAATCTTCAGGCTATTGCTTTGTCAGTTCATGCTGGAGCTCACTGTGAGCTGCAGGTGCCTTTGGGACAGCTAATGAGCCCATATGCGTGGTGGATAGTTGGAGCCTGCCAGGTTGTGATGCACAGCTCTTCACTAAAGCACACCATCATCACACATCCTTAGATATTTTAGCAGGAATTCATAGGGTAAGAGATGCCCATTTTCATTCTTTTTATTTTATAATCTGTACCATTTACAGTATTTATAGTGTGCTACAGTGATATACATATATTACAGTGATGTGGACTATTGGACCGTGGGACAGGTCTCCAGGTTTCATACTGACACACCAATGGATGTGAGGTATGAAGCTGTCAAAACTCCACACAAAAGGCTGGGTAGTAACTGCTGACAAGCATATTGCCTCACATTAAAGGGAAACAAAAGCCCCGACACAGAATTAACTTTGTGCTATTCTTCATGTACTTGAGAGTAAAGTACACATGGATAACTGTTGGTAACTTTTGGAAATCAGAGCATTAACATCAAGTTGAACTGAATTTAAAATGTGACTGTCCTGGTAGGCTTGTACAAGTTCTAATGTCGGCTGTTAAATAAGCCTTGCCAGAGGAGTTGTCTCTGATCTCTAGGTTTAATTCAACAGCCTGAACATAATTCAACAGCCTGAACACGTCTACATCTGTCACGGACTCAGGACAAAGAATAATATCCAAATGTTTTTAATGAAGGTTCTTGTCAGGCAAACAAAAGTCAAAAACAGTATCAAAAAACAAGGTCCAAGAGGTATAAAACACAGGAGATCGCAAAGGAGAGTGGTGACAAAGGCAGTGTCAAAAAAAACTCAGGAGACTTCTAGTTAAACTGCTCAAACAAGCTTAGTAGTACAAAAGCCCAGAAGATCAACTTAACAGGAGACAAAACACTGGAAGATCAGGCAACACACTGAAGCAAAAATACTGAGGGAGTCCATATGCCACGTAAAGACGAGACCAGACAACAACTGAGGACTGGAGAGGGGTTTTGTAGATTAACGAGCTGAAACAGGCAACAGGTGAGGAGTGCTGGGGATAGTGAACGATGAGACTGATTGAGTGGAGAATGGGTAGTGGGCGTGGCTGAGGTAGAGCACAGTGCTGGTGTGACAACGTCCAGGTTTATCTGTGATGGGCTGCAGGAAGGCTTTCATTCATTATGTTGTAGGTATAACCACACAGAAGCCTGAGTAATAGATTACTCGTGCTCTCTGCACACCATAACATAGAACATCGTGTGAGTTTGAAAGTCCAATTTGTAGTTATGTGAAGTTTTCACAATTCTACACACTAACCTTAATATAACATAGCAGAAACACCTCAAAAGCCAAGAACAAAACAAACTATACATCTTTAAAACAAATTACACTCTGACTGTCTGATGCTGTCATGTTGTGTTACATTGTCCCTGTTTGTCTGATTTGGGGATATCATTTGAAAAAAATGTTATCCACTTCATGTCCAATTTTTAAGTAAGTAAATGCCAATTTATCATACACATTAAAGTCAACCCACCTTAACCATTTAATATAATTAATATATGTCTAAACATTATTGAGAGACTTATATACAACATATCACTTAAAAAACAAACATGTTGATTGGAATCTTATTTTACTTCATTTAGACTAGATGGATTCATTTACAGGTTACATCTCTATTTACAAGGCAACTAGGCCTAACATGCTGCCAGGGACCGAATGCAATAGAGAGTGCTCATTGAAGCCTTATGTCCCATAGGGGATGAAGAGGAGTAAGTAAGTAAGTCATGATATGATTATTGGGCTAGGGATAGAAGTAAAAGAAGACACACCTTTGCAACGTGCAGTATACATTTATAATCTTACACTGGATTACACTTTGTTTCAAAATTACTCTGAATACAAGATGGTGTAGCTCCTAAAACTAACAGCAGATGGCACATGAGCGCAGGTACATTCCAGGCTTCATTTCATCAAGCAAGTAAACAAAGACATGTTGTAAATATAGGTATATAAAAATAAAAGCATGAATTGATTTAATGAATTGCACTTGTTTTCACATCTCAGTTGCATGTGGGTATGTGTAAACTTGAAGGTTAAGAAGTGCAGAAGAAAAAACAAGCCTTTAGCTGAGCATCACATAATAGAACATAATCCCTTTGCAGGGAGTGTGCATGATTGCATTTATTGCAGATGAGTACTTTCAGCCTCTGAAATCCTCAGCACAGGGGAGCTGAAGTTGGACGAGCAGGGAACTAAGTTCTGGGTGCTCAGATAACTAATCTTCTTTCCGCTGTCCGCTCCTGATCCCTGTTCCAGACCGTCCTCCAGTGAGTCCAGCCCCAGCCTGTGTGGCAGAGGCACCAGGCCGTGCAGGAGGCTGTTCCCCAGGTGGGAGTTACATCGAGCCAAGTTGTCAGTCAGATGCTGCATGTACACCTCTTCCAGCTGTTTCTCTAGCAGCCCATTCAGCACTGAGTTAGACATAGGCTCCAAGCCTGATCCGGGTAGATCCAAGCTGTTGTTCACACTGGCCCCCATAACCAGATAACCCTGGTCTGGTATCGATAAGACAGGCTCGCCTCGTAGCCCCTGTTGGGTTGCCCATTCTGGGTGACGGCAGGCTTCCGTGGCAAGAGGCTGAGTGTGAAAACCTTGCTGGGGGATGGTGGCTCTCAGTGGGTTGTGTGAGATGCGGCCTGAGTCAGCCACCTGCAGGTCTGGGTACTGGTCCAGGAGGCTACAGCTGTCTAGGAAAACTGTAGGGTCAGGTGGACACCCAGGGATCAAGAGGCCTACAGGACCTTGAGGCACCACTTTCAGTGCCTGGAATTGGGTGGTGTCTAGTTCTTCCTGGTTTGGACCTGATTACAGAAAGTAAACGGGTGATTTGGATGTTTTCAACTTAATTTGGTTTGGTTTGACATTTTTGCTATTTGGCACAAAAGCATTAGTGAGATTATATCTAAGAAAGCAAGAAAATCTTAGTAAAAGAGAAGCAAGTGAACTAGACCGTGTAAAGTTAACGCTATACGAAACCAGTACACATGGTTAAACTGATCACATACAGTATATGGTTTGTATGATAATAAGGCTGTTTACCTGCTTCAGCTGAATCTGTCTGTAGGTCTGTAGAGATGGACTCGGAGAGAATACTCCTGAACTGATCTGTACCAGGAGTGTGTGTCTGCGATCTCTTAATCTTGGAAGCCGTGGCAAACTTTCTCTCCTCCCTGTAACACAACACCCTGAGAAAACCTTCAGCCAACATGGCACAGAATGACCGTCCTCCTCTTCTTCTTTTCTGTCTCTCTTTGTACCCGTCTTTGCGTCCTATGATTGCTTAGTCTTAAGTGAAAATGGCACAGTGTCATTGCATATGTAATTGTAAAGTTCTACTAGCTTGTTTCACTTCTGCAACTGAGAACTGGCCCCTCCACCCCTCACCACATACTTCCTTTATTAATATGTAACTGAAAATCACAGTTTAGAGAAAAGAGAACAGTACATTTATACACATGCTGAGAAAACCTTTATCAAAGTCCTTTAATGTGTCAAAAGTAATGCCCCTTTGACTGATATATTATGACATATTACATTATTATATTGTTTATACTGATGCACCAGTTTGTACGTAGCATTTTGTATTTGTAAGCTGGTTAAGTTGGAGCTATTTTATGTACAGTAAGGTCATTAAGTAGCTCCCATTTAAACAGCTTACAACTACAAAATGCTACGTACAAACTGGTGTACAGTAAGGTAATTTAGTTGTCCCCAACCCAGGGGTCAGGCCCTCTCTGAAGGATCAAAAGAGAAATCTGAATGGTCGTGATATGATATGAGTTTGTGGGCAGTCTTATCAGCTAGGACAGCGGGGCATCTAAAGACATTAAAGCAAGGCTGGGAAAGGCTCAGGGTGGCTTCTCCCAACTCAGTCTCATCTGGAGATCAAAACAATACAGCGTTAAAACGAAGATGCGCCTATATAACTCCAATGTAAAGTCTGTTCTGCTGTACGGTTCAGAGAGCTGGCGAGTTGTCAAAACAGACATCAGGAAAATGGAAGTGTTTCACAATGGATGCCTCTGAAGAATATGCCAGATCGTTTGGCCTAATAAGATCTCCAACAATGAACTGTACAAGAAAATGGGAAGCTGGAGCATCACCAAGGAGATTACGCACAGACGCCTGAGATGGCTAAGACATGTGTTGAGGATGGAGCAGGACTGCATCACAAAAGTCGCCTTAAGATGGACACCACCTGGCAAAAGAAAACCTGGGAGGCCCAAAACCACCTGGTGCAGAACTGTGACACAAGAGCGGGAACAGATGAACCTGTCATGGGGAGAGGCCTAACATGCTGCCAGGGACCGAATGCAATAGAGAGTGCTCATTGAAGCCTTATGTCCCATAGGGGATGAAGAGGAGTAAGTAAGTAAGTCATGATATGATTATTGGGCTAGAGATAGAAGTAAAAGAAGACACACCTTCGCTTTTGTGTTAGACACTGGAGAGAACTCATAGACCTCTGAAACACAACAAGAAGTCTCCACCAGACACAGCTCTTTATAGAGGGTCATACTCAAAAACATTGGGAACCACTAGGGCGTAAATCACACGTTTTATCACCTTACGATATTATATTGATTCTTTGGACAATGTTTTAAATAGGGCTGTCAAACGATTACATTTTCTTAATCGCGATTACTCGTTGAATTTCAAGTACCGGTGCCTTAACGGTGCCTGAACCGATACTTTTTAAGAAAGTTAAAAAAAAGAAGGGTACTAAACAGTTGGCGACATTAAAGAATGGCTTGTTTATTGCTAAGGCCATATCGTCAAAATTAAATGTTTAATAATAATGTAATTACTATAACAATAACTTATTTCACTAGTAAATAGCTGTTGAATGACAAAAACAACCACCAGATGGGAAAAGGGTATTTAACAACAACTTTGAATGCACCACGAGGCTGTAAATTACCAGTTTCATTGAACGCACTGTCTGTGTTTTTCCGACAACAGCAGCTGCAGTCTGTTTCATCCCGGTGTTGAATCCTCTACAGTGAAATACAGACAAACTTTACACCGTCTAGCGTTAGCTGTCAGCGTTGAAACCGTGTTTAATCCAGCTACTAGCTAGCGGTAGGCTAACGTTAGCTGCTGTCGAGTATAGAGCTCAACAGTCCCGTCCACAGCGGGTTCCGGAAGTAAAAATACAATGCAATTTCTCCATTGACAAATTGGAGTATAAGCCATAAAATCGCAACCGTCGATGGTAGACTTAAAACCAGCATGCCGACATGACTCAGCGATTGTATATGCTCATATAGACGCCACAAATCATGGGGCACTACCCTTGTTTTGAGATAAATGTCTTTTATTTGCGATGTCTTGGATAAGTACTTCATTACCCACAATCCTGAACAATCCCACAATCCCACAGTGATGCCTCTGATTGGTGGAACTCATGCTAGTGAGGAGGGGGGGTGTCAGTACCTGATCTGTGCTGCCTGCACGATCCGTCACGAGGATTTACGACACAAGCTAATGTTAGTTTAGCTAACAGCTAATTCGGCTAACCGCTAGCTGACAGCTTGATTCAGTCTAAAATAACGTAAACTCAAACTAAACGCTGGGTAAAGCCGTCTACAGCTGACGTAACAGCCGTTATATATGTTAACGGTTATTTTCAGGTTTTATTTTGAGGGTCTTTTAAAGTTATTACATGCTGTCTCAGCTAGCGGTTAGCCAAATTAGCTGTTAGCTAAACTAATGTTAGCTTCTTTTGTTCAGTGGTGCGCGGTGGTTTATGGGATGAGTAGTTCCTTCGCTCTGAGATGACGGTATGTGCACTGTCTTGTACCTTTGACTTTTTGGGGATTTTCTGTTTGTTTTTTTACTCGAAATGATACATTGTATGCTTATGAGTCACGTACCACCTGGTTAGCCTAAGGCATGGTCTAAAACTCTTTATATATGGATTTTTCCAGACGTCAATGGGAGAAATGAATGGCAAATTTACTTCCGTAACCCAAGGTCTCTCAGAGGAGGGGCGGGACTGTAGAGCTCTATAGTGTTAACTAGCGTCACGTGCAGCAATGTTTCTGTTGCCTGTAACGTCTGTTTCAGAGCATCAGAGGGCTGTCAGCGTTAATGCTGACAGCCCTAGTTTTAATATTTACTGATATCACAAAGTCTGCCACAATATGATTTCGATTCGATTTAATTCAGGGGCCTGCGAGATGATACATAAGCCTTTTTAACACTATCAGTTACATTTTTATATATTTACAAAAAGCAACTAAAATATGATTTAAAAATGTCATTAAGCTGTTCCAGACATTCAAATTAAAAACAAACTAGTCTTATAAAAATAATAAATCTAAAGCAGCAATTTCAAAATAAAAGCTCATCTTAAAAATGACAATATGTATCGATAATTTGATTTTGTATCGATAATATTGGATCGTTGAGGATTGAATAGATATATTGATCGAGATCGATGTACCATTACACCCATAGGTCTTCAATAAGTTGGAGCACAAAACCTGTGGTATAGGTGCTGGATTCAAAGGGAGCTGCAATTTACTGCAATTTTATTCTTTAATATCTTATAAGTTTATCATGTTTTAATCTTAAAAGTATGTAGTTACTACAGCTGTAACATAATGTAGTGAAGTAAAAAGTACAATATTTGCCTCTGAAACATGGTAGAGTAGAAAAAACAAATAACATTAAAGCTGCAAGCAACGATGGACGGGCCCTCGCGCTGCTGCGCGCGTCGGGGTTACTGGCGGACGCCGCTTCTTGTGACCATGCATTTGCGCAGCACTCAGACACCGTAAATCGTCACCAATGAATAGGGAACTCCCTGCTGAGTGCACTGATACCTCACACAAGACTCATACAGTTCATTAGCTGTGAAAAGGGGCGTGGCTAGATTATAGGGGGCGGGTCAAACCATCACCAATTAAAAAGGAACTCTCTGCTGAGTTCAATGATACCTCACGCAAGACTCTACCTTAAATGGGTCAGCATTTATAAAAGGGGGCGTGGCTTAAACATAGGGGGCGGGACAAACCATCACCAATGAAGAAGGAACTCTCTGCTGAGTTCAATGACACCTCACACAAGGGTCTACCTTAAACGGTTCAAATGTTATGAAAGGGGCGTGGCTTAAGCATAGGGGGCGGGCCAAACCATCACCAATGACGAAGGAACTCTCTGCTGAGTTCAATGACACCTCACACAAGCTTCTACCTTAAACAGTTCAAATGTTATGAAAGGGGCGTGACCTGAGTAAGTGGGCGTGGTTAAAGTATAGTGGGCAGCTCAGTATCACATGTCGACCACACATTATAAGTTTCATGTAAATCGGATGATGTTTGTCATATAAGGTGCATTTCCTGTTGCCAGCGGGGGGCTCTATGACCAAAAGTAAATATTGGCCTGTAGATGTCCTTCTGGACCCTTGTCAATCGTGAGAAATTTTGGGCAGATACGACAACATACACTCAAGTTACAACAATTTCTTTGTTCATCACTAAACAGTCAAAATGGCCACCATGCCACGCCCACACCGTTTGACGAAAACTTTTCCTTTTAATAACTTTTCATCTTTAAGGTGTTGAGATGGTACAGACCAAATTTGAAGTCCGCCGGATGAAATCTCTAGGAGGAGTTTGTTAAAGTATAGCACCTTGACTTTTAGGCCTACTTCCTGTTACCACTAGGGGGCGCTATGACTTTAAGTAAATATCAGCCTTTATTTGTCCTCAGGGTTGGACTCTTATGAATCCTGAAAGGTTTCGAGCCAATTGCAATGTACACTCAAGTTACACCCACTTCCTGTTTTGATGGCGAAATGCACAAAATGGCTGCCCTGCCACGGCCACGCCCTATGACGAAAAGATTTTCTTTTAACAACTTTTCATCTTTAAGGTCTTAAGATGGCACAGACCGAATTTGAAGTTGATCGGATGAAATCTCTAGGAGGAGTTCGTTAAAGTACATGTGGAAATGGCCAAAATCGCACTAATTTCAAACTTTGAAATCAAAATGGCGGACTTCCTGTTGGATTTAGGGTACGGCTCCAATGACGTTTTTTGTACATCATGACATGTAACATATGTCTACCAACTTTCGTGAGTCTACATTAAACGCACTGCGGGGGCTCAATTTATTTAACTTTGTAGGGGGCGCTAGTGAGCCATTTTTGTGTGCCTATTCCCAAAACCCTTAAAATATGTAAATTTTCACCAGACTTGATGTGACTGCCAATTTTGGTGAGTCTTTGAATATGTTAAGCCCCTCAAAAAGGCAATTCATTTGGTGTAATAATAATTCAGTTTCAATAGGGCCTTCGCCGCTGTCGGCACTCGGTCCCTAATAATGTGGAAATACTCAAGAAAAGTACAAAAACCGGAACACACAGAGAAGCACTTTGAGGGGTGGGTAAAATTCTGTGGAATATCTGCAGAATATCCTTTCTTTTTCACAATGTTTATACGTTTAAGACAATGAGATCACCACATCCAAATGTCAAGCTAATGATGAGTCATGTTCTGTTAACTTCAAATCATTTATCGGACATAGAAATAACACTTTGTTATAAGAAGGCAGAATTCATTTCACCTTTGTTTGACTTTTTGAAACGTATTTCATGACAACCACCAAGGAGTACTGAGAGTCAGGCTTGCAGTTTTATTTGCAGTTTTATTTTTATTTTTGATGTAAGACGGGGATTACCAACATTACACTGTGAAACAGGATGATTATAGCGAAACGAAACAGCGATCCAACTCCCCTATAAACAAAAACAGCAAATAAAAAATTTTTTTACATCCCTCTATGTTTGCAGACTTGTAATTTTGGCATGTGTTATTTTAAACATTTATCATCTCGTAGAAAAACGTTGTCAAACTATTAAAACAGCATTAAGACAATATATAAGAACATGGAGAACAGGATTGTAATGGATTACTTTTAGAGAAGGTGTTGCAGGTTTGGCCATGACGTGATTGGCAGGAGCACAACATGTTTCCAGGATTCAACAGATCACTTCTAATAAACCTGTCGAGTGAAATGAGTTTCATGAATGATGTTCTGTTGGCCAAATGATGAATCTGTGTTACAATTTTTCAAAGTGCTTACATTTTGTTGTGTCTGATCTCAATAAAAAAAAGGAAGCTACACGTTCATGCTAATGGTTGATTGACATGTCATTAAGCCAATAGGCTTAGCAGGCTGAGGTTAATGGGAGGAGGCAGAGCGGTTTGTAGGTACCCATAATGCTCTGCTTTAGCACCTCCTTTCACTACAGCTGACAAGGCACAGCTGAACATAGAATAATAGAAAAAAAAACATACTCAAAACCATCCACATATTTAATAGCCAAGTGAAATGTTGCTTCTTTTTTTTTAATATCCTGGCTTAGTTCCAGGTCCGTCCGGGTCCAGATCTGGATTTAGGTCTCAGGTAGAAACGGTGTAAAGATGCTACTGCTGTGCTTTCTTCGCTAGAGCCTCGGCCTCCTGCAGAGAGACAGAGGGGGAGAAAGGAGGAGGAGGAGAGGGAGAGTGTGTTAAATTAAAATGGAGGATATTGGTTTATATATTCCCTGCCACAGCACAGAGGATAACCCCTCTGTTTCTATGGTAACTGGCACACCTCCCTGCAGTTCCTGTTGTAGCACAGAGGAGGTGCCAGTGTGCAGGAGTGAGAGGAAGAGGAGAGGCCTGCTCGTGTGAGGATAACATGAACAGATGTATTATTATGCAATTGGTGTGTTTTCTGTACGGAAATCACACTGTGAGGAGAAATATATTCTTAGGCACATAAGCTGGTGTTACAGGAAATATGGCCGTAGGAATGCAGTTCAAAGAAAGGACACATATCTGTGTTTTTGTCGTTTGTGTGCTTACCTTTGAGCCCGGGGGAGCAGTCAAACCCAGAAATGCATACACGGCGTTGTCCTCTCTGGCATCGAAGAAGGCCTCATAGTTCTGAGAGAGAGAGAGAAGACATAGAGAGAACTTGAGATGCAGATCGATGGGAGGATCAACTCCAAACCTGAGGAATGATGATGTGAAACAGGCCTGAGGGCGACTGAGAAAGAGAAAGACACAGAGAGAACTTTAGTTGCACACAGGGCTGCTCGATTATGGAAAATTCATAGTCACAATGACTCACAATCATGATTATTTAACATGATTACTTATTGTCTTTTGGAAAGATGTTGCAATTGTTGAACTTAAAAAGCAGTAACACAGTTAAACACATCCACTGTGAAATTTCTTTTCCAAAGCATAATGTGAAAAATTATTGGTTATTTGTCCAAGGAAAGGCCTTGGTAGTTGATCTGATAGGACTCGCTTGTCTTTGAGAAATGTAACCCACAGCAAACAAGCACACACATTCACTCATTGACTGTCGCCTGCAGTCTCTCTCATTACGGATCCCTCACTTCTTCTCATTCCTTTGTTTTCACTCCTTTTGCTCCCACACACACATACCGCTACGCACACAAACAGATTTTTATAAAAGGGGCCGTACAGCTGCAAGTGTACTGGGAAATGCTGTTCTCTTTGTCTGTGACATTCAATACAGCCGGTCCCGCATGTGCAACTTCACGTTCACTGCACAGCATGACTAAAGGCTTTAGGCCGTGTGTCCATCTAATGGGAGTACACTAGCATCTGCTAACACAGATCTCCCATTTTATTAATTCCATATCAACTGTTCAGTTCTGTGAATTTTATCTCCACATGTGATGTTTAACCCTCCTGTTCGTTTTCAAAGTTTCTATATCAGACATTTGGGGTTTCTTTCAAGCTAATTTCCCAAAAAACAACACGGTTCCATTCAACGCTCTTCGCCAAGTGAAATGAAGGATCAGTTCACTACTTTTATTGAATTTTGGGTGTTAACAACTATTGAAATGGTTTTAAAACAGTATCCTGACTAAACTTCAACATAAGTTCCCCTGATGTTAACAATTAGTCAAAATAATTCATAATTGCAGCATTTTAACTCAAAAGTTAGATAAGTTTCATATAAATGAAGTTTATTGACTATTAGTTTCCAAAAAAAAGTGTAAAACTAGTGGTAAAAAGTTGGTTTTACTGGTGAAAAAAAGCACAGAACAAATGTGTTAATTTTTGACCCGGGAGGACAACAAGTGGACAGGAAGACAACAAGGAGTTTTGAGGAATATACTTATTCCCCTTTTACCAAGAGTGAGATGAGAAGATAACTTATATCTGTTAAATATGAAGCCTTAGCAAGGTGACAGTTAACTAAAGTTTGTGCTTAACCACTCAGTTACCCCTGGTTCTGTCCAAAGGTGAAGCATTCTGCCTATCAGCACCTCTAACGCTCACTAATTAATACTTTATATCATGTATGTTTAATCTGTTCGACAACCAAAGTGAAAAAAACGTTTGCTAAAGTTGCAGTTTATCGAGGGGTCATGTGCATATATCTTTTGTCGCTTTTTTAATTCGGAGTTTTTACAGATTTTGTGGGCTTTAGGCAGATTTTGTTACCTTTTGAACAGAGCTAGGCTAGCTGATTCCCTCCGTTTCCAGTCATTATGCTAAGCTAAGCTCAGCAGCTTTTGGCTCCAGCTTCATATTTAACGGACAGATATAAGAGTGGTATTGATCTTCAAATCTAACTCTCGGCTCCTCATGACTCCCTTATGCCAAAATGTTGAACTAGTCCTTTAATTGCTGTTTTGAAGCCTTCTGTCATGATAAATGTATGGTAGATCAATTCTAAATCTTTAATTTGATTTAATATTATTCAAAATATAAAGAAGACATTTTATGTCCACTTGGGGCAGCAGAACAAGCTAACGTCGACATATTATCGCCTTTTGGCTAACATGTTACCAAATAGTTTTGTTTTTAACTAACTCTAGCAGATACAAAGCAACATATTCGGATTCTGTTACCTGTTGAATGTAAAGCCAGTGGTCATTCTCCTTTTAGTTCTGTTTACGTCTCCATAAACTAAGGATATATCTGACTCTTAACGGAACACGCCGACTTATTGGGACTTTGTCTTATTCCCCGTATCCCCCAGAGTTAGATAAGTCCATACATACCCTTCTCATCTCTGTGCGTGTTGTAACTCTGTCTGACGGCTCCACCGTTAGCCTAGCTTAGCACAGATCCTGGAGGTAACCGGCTCCATCTAGCCTACTGCTCCCAAGAAGTGACAAAATAACGCCAACATGTTCCTATTTACATGTTGTGATTTGTAGTAGCAGTGCTTCACCTTCTGAGAATATAGTTCCCAGTTTGTATACGGTTAGAAGATGGCTGTGTCTCATGTGACCTTGTTATTTGTACACGCTGTGACTATACAAATCACAACATGTAAATAGGAACATGTTGGCGTTATTTTGTCACTTATTGGGAGCAGTAGGCTAGATGGAGCCGGTTACCTCCAGGATCTGTGCTAAGCTAGGCTAACGGTGGGGCCGTCAGACAGAGTTACAACACGCACGGAGATGAGAAGGGTATGTATGCACTTATCTAACTTTGGGGGATACGGGGAATAAGACAAAGTCCCAATAAGTCGGCGTGTTCCTTTAAGCTGCTAAATTCTCCACTATGTTCACAAAGTCTAGCTAGTCACTAACTTTGTCTCCACTCTAGCGCCAGGCAGGGAGTGTACAGTGGGTTTATCTAACTTTTTTTGGTGAAAACAACACTGATACAGTAAAGCTGCAGGCCATAAAACCAAAACAATGAGCTGGGTGATAATTCTCGGTGGGTCCGTCAACACGGGTGACATCTTTCATATTACACATAGTAATTTCATTTACTGTTAATATAAAACATATTGATTAGTACAGCCTTAAACATATTCAGTCTAAAAACATCAGAATCAGCATTCAAACCCCACCATACATGATTTGTGTGTACTGAGGAGATAAGTATGTGACCTATCAGAGTAGTACTGTAATCATGCGCCAATAATTCAGAGCATCTGTGTGCATGTGTGCCTCACCCCGCAATATTTGCTTTCGTTGAATATCTGTGGGGGGAGAGGGTTCCCCGTGGCCGGCCTGGACTCCTCCGGAACATTCTCTCTCATCCACTTCCTGTTGTCCTCGTTGGCTGCGATGTCACGCTCCTCGAATTCGATCTTATTGGCCGCCAGGAAGCCCATCACATCCTGCTGCTGCTTTTTAATCTGCGTGCGGGGGGACATGAGGGAGGGTGGCAGAGGGGAAGTTGGCAGTTAGACATATGAGGAAACATAAGGGCCTCGGCTCACCATACTGTCATCAGTCTGCTGCAAAAATAAGGACACTTCTTCTCTGCTGTGAGAAATTACACTAAGGAGATGGCTGGCTGCTCTGTTACTAAGAAACTACTTGTTGTGAGAGTGATATAAGACTATTGAAGAGGGTGAACTCGGCCAAGACCAAGCAGGGACGGATTGTGTTTTATCTGCATGAAAAACGCCACATAGCGAGGACGGAAACTCCCATCATCATTCTCACTTTATTGTTTAAAACGGAACCATTGTTGCATATTTTTTATTTGATAAATTGTCAAAGCCTATCATTTTTACAAAATAAAAGGAGAGGAAATTGCCCACAAAGAAAGAAAAGGCTGTACTGTTGTACCATATTTAACACTTGTCTGGTTTGTGACACTTTAAAAACAGTCCATCCTGCTCGATGCAAAACCAAGAGCTTGTTATCTCTAACAGGATGCAAATAACCAACACTGCAACCCAACAGGAAGTACGCAATGTATCAAGAATGACACTGTGACACCCTATGGGCCCTCATCTCATTCAAAATGTACTATCAGGTGCATCCTTTAAGTTGCTCTGCCACAGAGTAACCCAAATACAGTCACACACAGCAAAGTACTTAAGAAGCTACAGAAAGGATAGAAAAGTGTGCTTGCCTCTATCTATATGGATGTGTGTGTGTGTGTGATTTAGTATATGAAATTGTGGTCCAATGAGGTCTCAGTGGGTGTGTGTGAGAGGGAGGATGGCCCTACAAGGCCAGACGGAAACAGGAGCTCCTCCGGGACTCGAGAGGAGGTAACTGGTCAAACACAAGCCAAATAAGGCCTGCTGCAAGGAGACGCACACACAAACAGCCTCAGCTGCACACACACACACACACACACACACACACACAATCAAAACAAGGTTCTGTGGACGATAATTAATTTATTGTCTTCCTGTGAGCCCAGACACCTACATGAGGGCTCCTCCCAGCTTTATGGCATGCAGATGAGACAGGTGGATTATTTATTATTCAGCCATCTGCTGAAACAACAGTGAGTTATGGAAATGAGGGAGCTGAAAATGCTGGCAGATTAGCCGTGGTGCAGTTTGAAATCATTTAATGGCAGTCACACTCCAGAGGCCAAAGTCCTAAAACCAGCTCTTTGCCCACCTGCTCTGGAAACAGGCAACGGAGTGGAACGCCATGAGCTCAGACTCGCTTTTTATTCCCTGTCTGTAAACACAGACAATCCTCCCTCTGATGGAAGAATCTGCACAGTCTGCTCTTTCTCCCTTTTTGACTTACATTAGTAATTACAGTACACATTCAGCTGGTACTCGTACCCAAAAGGGCAATAACGTTATCCTAAATTGCTAAAATGACAAGTTGAGCACAATGATCCACTTTCTCCTTTCTTTTGGTGCACTCTGGCCATTACCCAAGAAGCCTGCATTGTACTGTTGCCAAACAAAATTAATTTGTAGGCCACGCTGGCCTCATGCCATCTGCCCCTACCTCTAATTGCACAGTGCGAGTTCCCAGTTCTGCCCCCTTTAGCCCTTTGCATTGCTCTCTGGGGTCTTTAGTGGAGCTCCTGGTGATATTAGTATAAAAGAAAACAGGCTGCCTCTGCCTTTGGGTGTGGTAATAAACAACTACTCTTCTCCTGTTGCCCTGTATTACTCATTATCTCTGGAACGCTAGAAATGAGTCCTCAGTCATTCTAGTAGATAGAGAGAGAGATGAGCCAGCAGGGCCTGTAGGCCTCAGGTCTTGATGTCCTTAATCCAGGCTTTCTCTTACAATACCTAAATAGTTTGCCTTGGTATGCAAATTTAAACTGACGTTGAGTATAACAAAATGCAAAAGCAGGAGAGATGTCTCGGTGTTGTTTGTTTTGTCCACACATGGAGCAGGCAGTAACTCTTCTGTGTTTCTAGCCCTGTGGCTCTGTGGATGGCAGTAGCCTGGTCCATCAGTCCACCACTTTGGTCCAGACTGAAATATCTTTCAATGACTAGATGGCCATGTCATTTAAAACAGACATGCATGGTCCACAGGTGATGCATGCTACTGGGTTTGGTGTTTCCCTGGCATTTCCTCTAGCATCATCATGAGGTTGACATTTTTGTTTCTTTAGTGAAATATCTAAAAAAAAACAAAAAAAAAAAACTATTGGATGGGGATACCATAAGATTGTGTACAAACATTCATTTTCCCAACAGGAGGAATCTTTGTGATCCCCTGACTGTTTCTATAATGTCACCAGTAGGTCAAAGAGTTGACTTATCCTGTGAAATATCTCAACATCTACTGTCCAAGATGGAATTGTGTTAACGTCGGCGAACCCCAGACTACTCTAGCGCCATCATCAGATCAAATTTGAATGTGTCCAATACTTTGGTTTATGACATTCCCATCAGCCTCAGCTAAACTTTGGGTTGAGAGCTAATAATTAGCAAATGTTAGCATGTAAAATGCAGAGCTGATCAATCCCTGAAAACAGGTCAGAACTGAGGCATTAACAGCTGCCAGACAAAGCCAGGCCAGGCATTGACTGGATGCACTTTATCCACAACACAGGCTGGGATCAATACGGTGGACACTGATTCAATCAGTTATGTCGACTCAAGGCTGGGGTCAATTCATGTGCAATTTACTCATGTAAAGGAAAAGACATTGGCATTTGTCAAACATTCTGTGTAGACTAAATTACCATTCCAATGGCTTGGGAGTCCAACATTTGAATGCAGGAAAATCCAGTCTGGACTAAAGCAAACATGGATAAAGGTTTTGTCTTGATTAGATCAAGTCTGATTTGTGCTGTAAACAAACACTCAGTGGAATTTAACAGCAACAGTAGCCTCCACCCAATCTTGAGCTCATTCAGCATTACAACATTGTTATAAAAGAGCCTTACACTGCTGCTCTGGCTGGGTTCCCTCGCTGCTGCTGCCTGAAGGTGAAACAACAGCAAAAGGCCAGAAAATAACCTTTCATAACAAACTGACTGATTGACTGACTGACTGTCCAAATCAAGCCCTACAGGCCCTAATGTCAAACCTACAGTGGAAGAAGAGCAGTAAATCTGAAGCAGAGAGCAGAAGACTTGGACATGAACAATGCTGTACACACCGGAAATATATTCCCAAGTTGTTACTGATTCTTAGTACATTTATAGTGGCAATGAGGAAATTGTACAATAGCATGGCTGCAGTGCATAAAGGGAAATGGGGCAGTAAATGTGCTGTTGTGCTGGCCAATTTTTTGGGCTCTTAACACAGATGTTTTCCATATTCAGTTAGTGCTCCACAGTCTAGATGCACTGCTACAGGTGTGTATTTACATGTGTAAATTTTAACACATTGGTAGTGGTAGTGGTAGTCTTCTCTCAAAAATACCACATGTACAAATATGAGAGTGTATTTTTTTGTTTTTTGTTTTGTCACAGCTGAGATTAACATCAGGACATGGGTATGTCGCATGATGACCTAATCTTTACAAAGCCATTGACGGTAACACAAGAAGTCTCTCTGGAGATTTCACAGCGAGTCACAACACCATTCTTCAGGTGACTCAAACATTCTGCTTCTCATTTCTAAGTGGAAATATGATGATGTCAGCTCACATTCAGTTTGCAGGGACACCACTCTCTACAAGGAACAAGCACAGGTCAGGGGTCAGGGGAGAACTAAGCTTTGCTCATACCCAATGACCAGGGTCGGCCCAGTGCTTAACCCTTCTTTTGTTTTTCAAAGTAAGCCAGTCAACATAGGTTGATCCCTCGTTATGATGATACCAATACTGTGACTTCTACGGTGGCCGACAGGGGCAAATGCCCTGCAACTTAAGAAAACACACACAAATAGACAAAACACAAGCAAATTAAGAAAACAACTTCATTAATTTGACAACACATGCGCAGCATTCAGCAAACACGCTGCAAATGCACACAACACAACCAAATACATAAATGCGCTGCAAATATGAAACAATGCAAAAAGAAAAGCACACAAACCCAGAAAACAAATGCAACAAAAAAACGCAGCATCCAGATTACACAACGGAAGTTCTCCAGACCTCTAGAGGGAGCAGCTAGTGGAACAGCTGGATTTTAGACCCCACTGGGAGAGAGAGCTCTGCCTTTTTATTAGAGTCGGGTATGGCTGCAGCCTGGAGAACTCCATAGACTGTATATTAAATTCATATTATTATTATTATTAATAACATAACATTTGTGTTTATATGTGCGAGCGGGACTTATTCAGTTTGATAAATCCCACGGTAAATCGGCTGGTTTACTAAACAGGGAGGGACTAGAAATCCTGTAGGTTTTTTGTATTTCAAGAGCGAATTGCTCCACAATATGAATACAGATTGATCACTTATTTTGTTGTATAATCACAATATTACACTTGAGGAGGCCTATACTTCAGTAATGCGCCTTTCGGACCTCGAAATGAAACCCTCTCATGTAATATGGCTTAAACAAACGTCAACGTTAAACGCTGATGCAGTTTTAAATGTTTTATCACCACGAGTTTACAGACGTCTCTGCTGATTATCACCTGACCTGAGCCGAGACACACCCACCAAACAAGAGAAATCATATTTTAAACATAGACTTAATATTTACAGTCTATTCTCTCTCTCTCTCTCTCTCTCTCTCTCTCTCTACAAGTTCCTAAACGCTACTTTTTTCAATACCAATTTCATAAAATCCATTTCAACAAAAAGAAATTACACCATTACAGCACAATTTTTTATTTATTTTTTCAGCTCCTACTACGTCTCTGTGTGTAACGTAGAGTTTTTCCTGCATGTCTCTACGACGTGTACATTAGACAACCAATTAAACAACGTTATCAGATCTTGGTAGAAGCATGCTGCATGCTTATTGGCTCACTGACTCTGATGAGATTTACGCCTTAGGGACTGAAATTGGGTATCGAGTGACGAGGCATTTTCCGATACTCGAAACTTCAGAGGCAATTGGGTCGGTGCCTAAAAAGTATTGAAATCCGTACCCGGCCCTAGACCTGGGTCACAACCTGGGAGCGATGCATACCAATTATCTCACGTGCTAGAAATGGGCGGGGCGGTTTACACGTCACATTCAGTGAACAGGTAACGTTGTCACATACTCCGGTCCAGCTGTACACCAGCAGAACTAGTGTTTTTACTTGAATACCTCATTGTACAGGTGCTCTCTCCGCGGCTCAAACTCAGACGTACGGAGAGGCGAGAGAGAGAGAGAGAGAGAGAGAGCAGAACAAACAGTAGAAATAGTGAATAGTAGAAATAAAACATGTTTTCTGATTGTTCCACAGCGATTATGTTCTAAAGCACAAATATATAACCCTCAAACACTTACCAGATGGAGACAGATGCTTTTATAATTTAATTATCCTCTGCATTTCATTCATTCACACACAAGGCAGTAGGCTACTCTAGTATCGATTTATGACCTTTTTAAAACGAGGTGAGAACGTAAAGTTAGGCTTTGCTGTCGGCTTCCCGGCGTACTTTAAAAAAACACAAAGGAAGAGCGATAAGCGGCCACAATGAGGTGCTGTCTACAGACGTGTGTCTCGGGCGAGCGAGAGAATGAATGAAGTTTTTTGTGTGTCGACGATGGTGTACTACAGCAGCAAAAACTTACAAAGATAACATTTATTCCAGGACTATCATATTGGACTGCAATGAGTATACACTTGTATGTGGAAGCCAATGGACACACACACACACACACACACACACACACACACACACACACACACACACACACACACACACACACACACACACACACCAAGCTAATCTACTAACCATTCATGCAGATGGGAAATGTTGAGCAATCATGTTGACATAACTAAGTTCTACATTGTCTGTCATTTCCCTACTGTACTTCTCTCTGCCTGGCCTTTGGACATCATTACACATCAGCTGTGGATAGAAATAAAGAGTTCAGTCTATTAGACCTTAAAACACATGGTTATGGAGATGTTTACCAGCCTCGGCACTACATAGAACCATCTCTGATAACTTTTGGTTGTTATATGGATCAGATTCAGCATAAAATCAATACACATTAATAGCTATAAATATAAACTGGGCATGGAACAGAACTTTGTGTTATCTTTAGAAAGTATACCTGTGTCTGAATACTGCTGATTGTTGCTTGTCAAGCGCTGAATCTGATACATCCCTCTGGCGAATTTTACAACGTCTCTCTCGCTGACCTGCAATTGTTTCCTCAGTGGAGCAAAAGCTTTAAATGTAGTTTTTTTTATTTTTATTAAATACTCCTACTTGTCTCTCTTGTTTTGGCTGTGGCTCACATGCTGAACCGGATTAGAGTGATCCATGTAGCAGCAGACACTGCTGGATAGTGGAATGCAATCACTATTGTTTTGTAGTCACTGATGCAATCGAACTGCAAGCTGAGGGTTTCAACCATCACTCAGCAGCTTTTTACTTAGTCTGAATGTCTGTTTTTAATGGAATATATGTGTATTCCATTACACAGAGAGATATTCTAACATAAAAGCTGTATAAATCAGACATGGACTAATTCTGAAAAACTCATATCCAAAATATCTAAATAAATCCAAACAAATCAGAGCAGAGCGTATCAAGATAAAACAGACATACAGACATTATGGAACTTTTTTTTTAAAGTCAGTAACACTGTTGTTTTTCTTCCAACTCTAAAAGAAGATGTAAAATGGAGATGATAATATGAGTAGAAATGTGTCTGTGCAGCATTTAAGAGAACATAAGCTTGCCCACTTGTTCTAGTGGAGTCTACTTAAGACAGATCAATGAGACCTAATGCATGTTTCCCAGACAGGCTGTAGCACAGTGATGGCATCGCTGGCTTTAAACTCGGACCGCTCTGGCTTTACAGGAAGCTCCCGTCCTTTAAGACTGCTGCTGAGCTTTTGCAAATGTCATTTACTTTAAGGGCAATAAAGTTCCTCAGAGCTGTCCAACTGAAAAGAGGCTCTGTGCTTGATCACTTCCTCTGTGTGTGAGCTGTAAAGACAAGCTGCTCAATAAAGAGTAAATCATCCGAAAGGTGACCTAAACCACATGATGTGACAAGGGACTTTAATTAAAGGCTGGTATATCTGTGCCATTTCCATCACAACCCTTTCAATTTTGCACTATGAAACATTTTAGTAACATCCTAGACTGTGACAAGCACAACGCGGTTGATAGTAATATTCTACAACTCGCAGTAGCTGTAAACAAACTATATTTGATTACAAGAATAGCACGTTATAGCCAAAATTCCAGCCTTAGTGCACTTTAAAAGGTAGTAAATGGCATTGGCTACAAATCCAGACCTCCAACAAGTCCTAAACAGAGCATAAGTCTTCCTGGGCTGCAGCTGCATGTCTAAAAAGGGGCCCTGGAGAATTGCATCACCATCATTCCTCTCCACTCTGGACGAAACTAGCAAGAATGAAGCTGATGGTCCTCTGCATGGGCTGCAGGACGGTGAAGGCAACACTCCATACTCTGTCCCCCTTATCAAACACACAGACTGTGAACAACCCTATCCTGGCATCAGGTGATACAACAGGACCTTTTAAGTACATAAATGGATTTTGAATGCATTCCTTTCCTGTTTGTCAGCCTGGTTTCAGCTGCACAAATACTGAACTGTGAATTCAGGGAAGCCTGTGACAAACCACAGCTGAGAGAGAAGCATGCCCTACCTCAAACTTCCTCTATGTCTCTTACTCTGTGACAAAGTTAGAGAGAGAGAGAGAGAGAGAGAGAGAGAGAGGACAAGACAATTGACAGACTCCATCTGTGTCCAAGTGTTGGGGAGAGGCAGAGCAGCATGTTCACTGATGAGTCAGACCACTCCAGACTGAGAGGATGACAGTCGGATGGGCATCAGTTAACGAGTTCAATAAAAGTTCGGCTGCCTTTTGTTTTGTCCAACAAGCGTTGGATGCTGCAGATCAATCTAGCTTAAACGTCATATAAACCATGCTAATCTTTTATCTCTTACCGAAGTGGATCCGGAGGACGATGCTATGTACACTTTGATCACCATGTTCAATCCCTGGTGCTGACACAAGTCCGGTAAACAGCGGTTGGTTGCACTAGCTACTCCTTGCAGACACTTTGCGGGCGGATTGCTCGGCAGCGGGACTAAAAATCAACAAACTTCCCCGGCTGAAATGCTGCGTGTTTGTTGGAGGCAGCGCAGACTATCTGCGCAAATGCTCCTGTTCCCCCAGCACTGGATGGCGCTTTGCATTCCTCCTCCGCCTCTACTCTGCCTCCCCGCCCCTTCTAGTCTCTCTCTCTCTCTCTCTCTCTCTCTCTCTCTCTCTCTCTCTCTCCCTCCCCCCCCCTCTGTAGAGCGAGAACACACACTCGGACGGAGACACGTTCACGCTGAGGGGGGCCTATCATGATGGCAAGGCAACAACAGGGTTATATTTTGTCTGATCATTTCAGCATCGACCCCATTGTCTGCAAGCCAGGTATTGGCTATTGTCCTTTTTTTAACAGTGCAAATATGCACCGTCTCAGGTGTTCTAGTAAATTCGGTTATAGGTCCCAAAGTGAATGTTAGCTAGGTGAAATAAATAAAAAATCTGCTGTGATTTTTGAACACTTTTGGGCGCTTTTGTGTAACAGCACAGCTTCTTTAAGCGCCGTGTTGTGCAGCCGATCATTACACGGGCTTTGTGGGCCCCCTGCAGGCGTCTGGGACAGACGACGCAAGGCTTTCCTCTGAAACGAATTTAGGAAAGCCGACTGACAAACAAAAAAAATGTTTCGGAGAGGAGTGGGCGCCATATTGGACTCAAACACGAAGTGAATTTATGGTGAAATTTCTCCTCGCTGGCCGCTGCAGATGTGAGCCCTGGCTTTTAGACAAGCCAGCGAGGATGCATGGCTTTACAGTTGGGCATGTTGCCTGCCAACGGGGCCTATTTAACGGTGCACACAGGCTCGCCGACCGGCCTTTTTCTCACTGTAACTCAACACACTTGCATGAAGGCAACATGTCCTCGAACGCAATCCTTTCATTCGCGCAGGCTTCCTCCCATCTCTCCCTGCAAGAAGCCATTCGCCTCAGAACATCACCGGCTCCAAAATTCCAAGTGTTCTGCAGCCCCGAATGGCGTCACCTGATTGGCTGAGAGCCTATCAATCATGCCTTTAGCCGCACCCCTCCCCCCATTCAACCACTCGCCTCTCCGTTCCAGTGTGTTTACTACACTGCCGAGCAAAAGCGAGACACTCGTCTTCACATGCACTGAACCCACTAAAAAGAACAGTTTTTAGTTGTATTCGTAAGAAAACCTCCAAGAGATCAACATGCCCAAGAGAAAGGTATGTATTCTCAAAATAATTGACATAGTTTGAGGGGGATATCCGCTATTAATGCATTGCAAACGATTGTGAAGACATCCCTCCGAGACATTACTTAATTATAACGTAATGTATAGCCGGTATTTTTCGCTGGTAATTTTTGCCTATTTTCTAGATATAATGTACATTTTTTATGCGTTAGAATGAATATTTTCCCGCTCGGATACGGCCTTTAAAACGCGTTTTCTTGCCAGAGCCGCTGTCCTTTAGGGAGTCAGAAGTCTCTTTCGGTCTCCATGCAGTTAAAGCACAAGCAGCAGCCATGCTTTGCAGCTCTTGTCCACCTTCGTCGCCGACCTACCGAGAACAAACGCTTCACTTATCGCGAATTCGCCACCAAACCGGCGAAAAGTGCCACTAGAAAATGCTTTAGTGCCTTTACTTTGCATTTTGGCCGCAAAAACAAACACTCGCCGTCGCGTTTCGATAAAATTTAATATTTTCTCTCTTTGTTCATAGTCCCAAATGGCTGCAATGGCGTGGCTCTGCCGCCAGGTGGAGCTCGGGCGCCTGTAGCAGGTCCCTCCCCCTTTGCAAAGACTCCCGCGCCAGCTTTCAAATCTGAGCTTCATGCATTCAATGAGAGAAAGAGATGGGGGAGTGAAAGGGAAAAGCGGGGCCTGAGCCCTCAAAATATGGCTCCAGTGGCCCACATGGCTGAGCTCTCACAGCCTATTACTGAAATCATGCATTACCCCAACATTTCTGGGCTGTAATCCTTTAAAATGACCTGTATTTGACATAAAATTTAGTTTTCTCTTGAAACCAAAAAGTTTTTTCAGCAGGTCTATAATTATTCGTAATATGCACCTGAAGCGTTTAGCAAGTGTTTCTTGTTAGTATAAACACCAATTAAACTCTTAATGATGCTATTTTGTTTGATTTTTCAAATTTAAAGTGTTATATTTGTGTTTTTCAGACAGCGGTAACAGAAGGAGGAGACAAGGATGGTGGGGTAAGAGTAACACCTTATACATGTGATTACAATTGAATTTTCATCAGTATGTGGGACATGTGAGGGCATTATCAGGAAGAAAGTACCAGTGTTTAATTCAAATGTGTGTTTCCTGAATACAGTCCCAATCAAATGAAAAGCCCCTCGATAACGGTCTTTGTTTTGTTTCAGCCCCAGAGGAGATCAGCCCGGTTATCAGCGGTAAGAAGACACACATACTAACTCAACAAACTTATTTACATGAACAAATGTAGTTAAATGTGTTACTCATGGTAGAAGGCTTAAAAGTAGTTACACACATCTATTACTAATTAGAAAAACCAATGTTTTGCCTTTTTAGAGAAGCAAAAACAGTTTTTCTTTTTATAAAATACTTCAATTTGATCCTTTAGCAATACCAAACTTCAAAACATGTTTGGTTTTTTTTGCATTATTAAGCTTTAGAATGAGTTAAGATTATTTATAGTAAAAGAGGTAGTAATAAAGTTTTCCAAAGTACCTTCAAGCTAATAGACATCAAGGAAGAACCCAAGGCACTCGTCTTTTATGAAAAATATATATAAAAGGCCTTTAATGCATCTGGCACATTTTAAATATAATAAGATAAAAACAACTTCAACACGTTTGACGTACCTTCCAGCTAATATAATGCCTCATTAAACAAATAAAGCGTGATTTGGAAAGGGTTTCACTAGTAAAAAGGGCCGGACTGGTAAAATACATACTAAATACCAATAGTGGGCATACTAGAGTGCCTTAGAATGATTACTTTTAGTATTTTGTCTAAATTTCTTAATAAACCCAGTTAGGAGCAGTCAAATTATTGTTATAAACTCTCAAGACAGTGTCTGTATTAAAATAAGTACATGTAGAGAACATTTAAGAGTTAAGATTCATTGTCACCCATTTAAAAAGTGGGAGCCAAAGTCTTATAATACCTTCAGAAAAAGAAGAAAAATGGCGACTCAGCAAAGAAAGTAGTGATGTATGTGTAGCTGTTTCTTGATCTCTTTCCCTTTCCTGTCCGTCACAGAAACCAGCCCCACCCAAGCCGGAACCAAAGGTCAAGAAGGCAGCAAAGGTAAGGAGATGCTAGCCCTGATTCTGAATGAACGAGACACAGGTAGTGTGTGTGTGAGTGAGAGTGAATATCCAGCCTGCTAACAGCGTGTCTTGTGGCCACTGCAGAAAGAAAAGGCTGTGAACGATAAGAAGGAGGACAAGAAAACCAAGAAGGCAAAGGAGAACGCAGAGGCGGAGGCAAACGAGGAAAACCACTCTGAGAACGGCGAGGCCAAGACCAACGAGGTGGGTAGACTGCAACAACACTTGTCATTTGAGACGTACACATGCCGTTATCAACTTAAACCGGCTCAAAGTTTTGATCTTGACCCGTGTGCTCTGTCCCACAGGTGGAGGAAGCCCCAGAGGAGGCCAAGGAGGAGGCCAAGTCCGAGTAGCACCACTGCCCTAGCTTCCTCCTCCTCTTCAGTCCCTATCCCTCCCCCCCAAACCCCCAGCCAGCCAGCCCCCCCAAGTCTCTCACATGGTTTCCCTCCAAGGCGTATTGTTAACAGAGGAATATTTTTATCAATGATTTTATAAGTATCCGTACAGATTTTTAGCACAAAAAGCAAAGCTGATTATGGAGCGCCTTGCAGATTTGCAGTGGTCATATCAAGTGTCTGCAAGCAAGATGAACACACTAAAATCTTTTTTAAATGGCATTTCATGATTATTGAAGGCTTGTTTGGTGTAGAAAGTGTGTCCCTGCCGGATTGGCTATGTTGTGAGTTGTGTATTCCTGTGTTTTTCCCCTCTGTCACCTCCTCCTCCTCTCTTCCTCCACAGATTAGACCTTCCTCCCCCTACAGTTCAGCCTTTATCCGTGTTTTATTAACGGTTCAGCCATGTTAATGTGGGTGATTCTTTTAGACCTCCTAAATGTGCAGTGAGTTCCCTTTTTGCTTCTGTCTCGTTATTTTTTTTTTATTTTTTCTTTTTTCATTGAAATCGTGTTTAAAAAAAAAAAAAAGCGTGTTGTCCATAAGAAAGAGGAAGACGAACATGTGAAACATTCCGGGAACAGCGATTGCCTCCAACCTGTCTCCTAGACGACCCTGCGTGTGAAACAGCTCCTGCTCCATCCACGCTGTCATGTCAGCTTTTCTAAACACTCTGGTTTTTTTAAACGATTGAATTTGGAAACCTTCTCTGACAAATGCAGGTGTCTGGTCCCTCTCTTATGTTCTGAAATTCTCTTAATAAAAACAAGTCCTGGGAATTTTCCTCGATATCAGGTCTCGTGTTTGTTTCTTTTAAGAGCTATAGAATGACTGACTGAAGTTGGGAGCTTCCACATGAACATGAACGGTCAATAACTAAAAGTTAAAAAAGGAGGGTTTGTTACCTTTTTATAAGCATGCATCTACAACTAAAGGCAGCTTCATTAATGGCACAGGGTGCCTTTATCACCAGTGGTGTTTTTTTTTGTTTTTTAAGTAAATGCAACCATGTATCATTTTGAAATAACACTTTAAAGCTATATTGTAGCCTTTAAACCTGTAACCTAGTTCTAATGCAGTCCATTCCATGTGAGCTTTTCAGTGATTATCTGTGTAGGGAGATGTAAAATCAGACAGCCACAGTGACCTCAGACTAAATTAAATGCCTGTAATGTAATTTCTCTGTATAAATCCAACCTTTCCTTTTAAGGCTTCCGGAAACACTGGAAGTTTGTTGATCCTCCAAACCCACCTTAGGTGGGTGTTGGCAGAGGATTTACACCAACAGGATTTATCCCACAGGTCTGTTGCTACAGATCCACAGGGAGGTCAGGTCAGCAAAAGGTCAGCAGCAGTTGGGACACTTCCCCGATCAAGAGGGCATGTCTTACTGGGAGACATTTGCGTCTCCATTCTTCGTCCGTTAAAGAATGATTCACCCTTGTTGTGAATCATTGTAATATTCCAGTAGAGTATTTACTCAACAACAGAATAAAGGCCCCAGCTGACGCCTGTACTTTTTATTCCCCCTGACTTGTAGCCATCACAAGACAGAGGGAAGTCAGAGGGCTAACACCCACTGAAGGAGCAGACAGGGTCTATCCACCCTGCATCTGTATTCTGCCTTTAGGCATCACACATTCAGATTTCACTCTACATGAACTCAAGCATGAGTGCTGTGACCCACATTTACCCCAACCCGCACACAAAACAGCACCGCTTTATTCAGCAGCATCACATAAAGAGAGCTCCATATTTAGTTCATGCATACTAAGCTGCATGCACCAGTTCATATAAGAAGCCTGGCAGCAGCAGGAATAAGAACATGCATGTAGTCTTTTAAGCAAACACAGTATGAATGGGTTTTCTGAGCTTTGAGTGTGTGTGTGTGTGTGTGTGTGTGTGTGTGTGTGTGTGTGTGTGTGTGTGTGTGTGTGCTCTTGCCTCCAGCATTGACAGTGTGTGAAGCCCAAACCTCACTTGATGCTAGTTATGATATGCAAGGCAACATTTGTGTGATTATATGGTGCAAACGATTTGCATTGCCCTCTTTAAAAATATATATATATATATATATATATATATATATATATATATATATATATATATATATTTGCAACTGGCTGCAGCAGGCCTTATGTCTTAACATCTAAACATCACTGCCGGTATTTCCACACCAAACTACGCTATGTTGGATTTCTTCCGCTATTCTGTGCACCAGTTGCAGCCCCTCTGACCTGCATTGTCATGGCCGAGCAACGGGCTCCATTTTGTCGATATTTTTGTTGGGTGCAGAGCGTTTTTGCGTCGCGCCGCCGCTAGATGGCATACTTGCCTTATCTTTTACTCCTGCAAACACAGAGGAGCTTTGCTCATAGCAGCCTGGGCGAGCTTTGATTATCCTTCCATTTTATTAACTGATAGCCTACATTAAAACGTGTTGTTATTTCTTTCGCCCTGAGGCGTGTTACTAGGAATCAATGAATAATAGGAGACAGATCATAGCATCCATCATGAAAAGACACTTCAAAAGTGGATCCTTCCAGGCTTTCAAAAACAAAACAAAATCCCATTTCCTCTTTCATTCACATGCCCCCTCATACTTTCTTTTAATCCTCTGTCAGCACGCATCTGTTTGATTTAACCTGTATTCAACCAGACGGTTCAATTAAGAGCAAATTCTCATCATCATGAATTCAGCATCCTGTGATGTGAGGTGAAAACTAAAGGTAATGTAGGCTGTTATTGATCAGACAGAAAGTTTCTGATCTCAGACACGGTGGTCTGTCTTGCCACACCGCCTTCTTTCATCCGTGCAGCCCTTATTCCTCCTCCTATTGATCCGTCCATCCATCATGTCTCCTGTGATCAGCCCCTCTTACTTGTTAACGCCTTTGATGCTGAGATGCTGACATACAGTCCTCTCCCCGAGGCATTATGACACCAAAGATCTGATTACTCCAGTATTATTTCATCTTTTGTCTGTGCATGTTTGCTGCCTGAACTGAATGTTTGTCTGCCTGCTTAACTGTCTGTCTGACCATCTGTCTGCTTGTCTGAACTTCATTGTAATCACAAGGGAGTCGTGCCCCCACCCCAGTGTGCACTCTCATTCTGTCCTCTCTAACTCTATGATGGGTTATGATATGTTGACTAAAATAGCCCCCTTTCCCTTTTTTTAAGCATGCGCATACCCTATTCTGTCATCCCACGCATTCCCAGGCAGCCTCCTCCCCACACTCATCCATTCACATCCACTGTCCACATCCCTCTGGTCAGGGTCTCGCACGCAGGGTGGAGTGAATGAGTGTGTGAGCGACCGTGCGTGTTTAGCACACACCCTCCCATGTGCGTTGGTGGTGTGGAAAAGTCTACGAAGAACGAGGGGGTGGGAGGGTGGATTCTTTGCGGAAAAGATGAGAATGACCTTTTACGAGGATGTGATTTAAATGATGTCCTCCTCCCAGGGATACCAGTGTGTGAATGTGGATGAGCATTTGTTGTGGAAAGAACGTCACACTTTGGCACATGATTACACACACACACAAACACACACACACACACACACACACACACACACACACACACACACAGAAATAGCAAGAGAGGACAATATGCACACACACGCACAAGTTGCCAACAGGTAAGCCTATATGTGTTGAAATTTTGTGTGAAAAAAGCCTGAGTCAAATGTCCTCCCTGCAGACCGGACCTTAGTGATGCTGGAAAGGAACAGTTGTTTAGTGGCAAGGTTCTCTAACATGCCACTCTGAGAGGATGTTGCTGTTGTTGTTTGTGTTCGACTGTCTTGTTTATCTGAGATGCAGGCTGCACCCTACGGGGGTGGGATGTTGCCTACAAGAGCGAGTGAATGGGAAGAGGCAGGGTGAAAAGGAGAGGGGGAGGGGGGGGAGTACCGAGAGGTGAGGAAGAAGAGGAAGGTAGGGGAGGGTAGTGGTGGGGGGTAGAAAGGGAGAAGAGCTGGATGCAGATGGGGATCTATTCTCTCCGTGCACGCAGACAAGATGGAAATGAGTGGGCGTCTGTGACGTCAATCAGTATAGACACACACACACACACACACACACACACACACACACACACACACACACACAGAGAGAGAGAGAGTGAGACACTCCCCTCCTCCTCCAGTCCCATGCTAATACATGCTTCACTGCCACAGCAGCAGTTCCACAGATCACAGGCACCCACAGCACACACAACACCCCCCATATCTGATATGGGTTTCATCTCTGACCGGGCTGATGATGTCAGCCTCTCCTTTTTTATAATTCATTCAATCTGTACATGCCATAGGCAGAATTAGTGACGGAAAATGGCAATCTCAAAAGTTTTCACAAAAAGGTAAATATGTTCATCATTCATAAGGCTAAAGCCCATGAGTCAGAACGATCTATGGTTATTGTACATGTATAACCCCCAGTAGTGAAAGATGTACTCATATATTTACCTTGACTATTAATTAACTAGTAAAGTACCATAGGACAGTGGAAAACTACTTCATTACAAGTAAAAATCCTGCATTCAAAATCATGCAACATCACATCAAAAGTACTTGTTCTGCAGAAACATCATTCAATTGATTGTGAAGACTGATGCAACACTCCTAAAATAGCATTTTGTTGTAGTTGGTTGAGGTAGAACTACTATTAACTAATGTATAACTAGTTCAGTCCAGTTGTGGGGTGTAGGGTTGTGAGATAATTGATGGGATAGAAAAGAAGAAATGTAGAGCCATCATTTGTTTTCCCGAATCTTTGATTTTTTTACAAATTCAATATTTTTTAATAATTTTTCTCTTCTGGCCTTCAACAGAGGCTATCTGAGAAGTTTGGAGAGGAAATCTCTCTTTTTCTGCCAACAACTCATAGATGTGACAAAGAGCCCCAACAGGGACCTAGTCACAAGCCTTACAGGTTAGGAGCCATTGGTTTGATCTTCACCAATGCGTTGTATTTAGCTTACCTTTTACCATTTACCATTTTGTTCCACCAACTCCAACCAAGCAGCAACCTCCGGTGCTGAAAAATGAAGCCAACACGTAGGCTAAGTGCCAAAAACTGCAGTTCATCGAGTAGCCACTTGAGGCTGGCTCCAAAAGGGAGTAAATCCCCATAGACCCACATGTTAAACTGCCCAACTTTACAGCAGGATTAAACATGTTTATAGCCTGGTAAACACAAAAAAACAAAACTGTCTCTATTGCTAAGTTCATCCTTCATGACAACTGTTCTACAATTCTTTTATAACTCGCCTGTTTAAAGTATTTTAGTGCTTAAAGTTGTGCATAATTAAGGGTGTGCCACTTTGAGTGACAGGTGGGCTGCCATCAAAAGAGCGGGCCAGCATGGACTGTAGGTTTCATCCCGCCTGCCTCAGCTCCATCCACGCTCCACCTCTTTTCCCATTTTTGGATAAGCCAGGCAACATCTACACTGGATCGTCGACGGTTCGTTTACCGGATAGTTCCGGCGCTGCCGTAAGTTCCGCCGAATGTCCCACACCTTACACTTTCTTTGTGTTTACGTCAAACTCCGGTCGCGTCGATGAACATCAACCACAACCTCTGAGCTAGCAAGCTAACGTTACACGCTGAAAATGGCAAATTGTGAACACAATTTGGATTGTGCAACAAGGCAGGCCTGGTCGGTTCTTTCGGGGAATGATTGTTAAGATTTACAAAAAAATATGTTTAAGGCCTTTTCTATCTAACTGGGACGTTTTTGGACCTAATGGTGTGGATTTGCTAGGACATAATACACACAGCGATACACTGGTAAGAGCGAATTACGTATGTATCCATCTAATTTATATAGCCCACATTACTGTATTGTTTGAACAGTTAACTTCATGTAATATTGTATGAGGCCATTTCTTTTGCGGGGTGCAAATGTTCCACCAAAAGAAGTCCCTTCCCGTGAAGAGCCACCGTCGCTGCGGCCGGAGCTTAGCACCGCCCAAGACCATTGTGATTTGTTTAAAGAAATGCAAACAACCCCTGACCATTTTGTGTGTGTGTTTGTGTGTGTGGAGGTGCCAGACCTTCCTCCGCAGTGCTGTGGAGATAGGTCTGGCAATGCGAGACTGGGCGATATCAGGAGCATCGGTAGCCGCCCACTTTCACCTTCATTTTGGCTCTTCAGAAACCTATGGGTCGTCATGGAGACTACGTCCATTTTAAACAGTCTATGACGCCAAACCTGCAGTTTGTAATGAAGGCTTCTGTCAAAAAATGTAAGTCTCAAGCCAAAGCTGAGAAAAATCTGATGACATCATCAGGGTAATATCTTTTGCTAGCTCCTCTAGAGCTACATTATACATGTGTCTTTACAGGCTCAGTAGTTAAACATGTCAAAAAAACATGGAATGCCCATTTAAGACAATAAACTTGACTTAATTTTAAAAAGTAAACTTTATTAATGCAGAATACAGTATATATTGTGGTAGGGTAAAGGTAAGGTTAGGTAAAATAATTAGTAAACTTCTAAACTTTTGTGCCCCTCCCTCTGTTGTAGATCTGCCTTTCTGTCCGCCTGATTGATCACTTGTTATGTAAGCTTGTGTCTTTGCCACCTGGCTAACATTAGGATCCATTATGCTGCATTTAGTTTGCACAAGTGAGGTCTCAGTGAACCATAAGTTCCTGAAGGGATTTGATACCAAAGAGACAAGCAGACAGGAGGCACAGACACCATTCAGGAAACACACACTATTTTCTACATCACTGCCCAATTTGGATTCATATAAGAGGAGTTAAAGTAATGCTGGCATGATTTGAGCCTGAACATAGCACAGATGGGTTGTGAGTGGAATAACAAAGCTATATGATCGACAGGTTAAATTCCTCAAGGTTTACTGATTCAGGCTCCGTGTATGGCGTGTATTTGGCAGGTTTGCCTTTAAGAAATCATCCATCCATGTCACTAAGTCGTGACGACACAGACTTCTATCTAGAGAAATAAAAAACTATTTTTGAAACACTCTGCACTGCCTTGCAGAGCACTGTTAGGGATGATTTAGCGAATAAAGTAAGAGTGCATCTATTTCAAAGTGTAGGCGGTGTGTGTGTATATTTCTGATGAGGAGGGATTGGTGGGTGGCATTAGAACTAAATATGCAGCAGTCACTTGCCTTGCCAATCGTTCTATTCATTTGAGTAAAATGGTTTTCCTGGCTGTTTTTCATCCGGGGTGTTATCCTCTTGTACCCTCAGCTGGGAGAGGACTGAGTCATAGCAGTCCATGAAGCAGGTGGGTGGGAGGCACACAGTGGGTAGGGGGGAGACGAGTAAATTAGAGGACGTGGGTGGCACAGGTTAAGGAGGGTGAATGAAGGAGGTTGTAGTGAATGAAAAAAAAGGATGAATGGTGAATACTATAAATCAATTCATTACCTGGTGTTCACCAGTCACACAAAGAGAAATCCTGTCTGCAACGGAGCACAAAACCCCTTACAAATGATTATGGCTTGCGCTTTATAAGTGCTTTATAATAGCAGGTTCAGCGGTGTCTATCTTGGCAATGGTATTCAATAAACATTGCTCTTATGTACAAGAGACTTTAAAGGTCCAATGTGTAGGTATTTCTCCCATCTAGCGTTGAGATCATATATCAACTCTCTCACGCCACGTAGTTCAAAGAACGTATTACAGCTACGGTAGCCTTCACGCTTCAAAAAGCCGGTCTCTTGCTCTTTTCAATATCATTTTTCTTTTTCTGGGCGAAGAAGAAGACTCCTGTTCCTGAAATTTGGATTTTGAATACGTGTGGTCCTCCATGTTTCCTTCTTCAAACTTGCCGGGGCCGGGAAGCGACGATACCCGTTAGCAGCATTAGCAGCAGCTGTGAGTTTATCATGTGACAGCGAAAACACAAAAAGCAGAGCAGTATGTCCTGTATGTCCCTTACCGGCTAACGTATTTCAGGATGGAGCATGAATATGGAGCGTCTACCCCAGTTCATGCGAATGCAAATGTAAAATTTCAAGCCAAACAGAACACAGATGGTGGAGGTAAATATTCATGAAAAAGGACAAGTTTGTGAACGGGCAACACGAGACAGAGTTTGATAATGAATAACTAAACACGTTACACACTGGACCTTTAAAGGGGCTGGTAATGGACGGAAAGTTACAGAGGAATGAAGTTGAAGGGAGATTGGCCACCATCCATAATTATCTCCTCTCACCCTTTGGATAGAGGATCGTGTTTCGTGCTTCAGGCTTCTGCTAACTCAAACCTGCTTTTGTTTTCATTTATACTGCAGAGGCTGTATGTGCCCACAAACCATTCCTATTTTAACTCTGAGGTATGAAAAGATTTGGAAATCTGAACAGATAAAAAAAAAGCCATTTACTTGTTTGTTAAACCTGTCGGAAATGATTGTGAGTAGACAGTCAAATCAAATGTGTTGGTCAGAGCATGTGAGAGACAGAGAGAAGGACAGCTGTGTGGGTGATTTTCTCATTTTGTCTCAGTGAGACTGAAACTGTTTGTTGAGAGTGGACGGGTGAGCAGGCTATTAGGAAAATTGATGTGCATGCAGCTGTGTACACGCGCACGCTCATGCATGTGTGCATATGCTTGTGCTCTCATACTGCTGCCGTCACTGCAGCCACCTCACTGATTCCCCTGTGACTGAAGGCCTGACAACCTCCCACACGCTCCCCACAAACCCCCCCTGCTCCTCTCGCCTTGCCCCCCTATCTCTCTGTCCTTTGCATTTCGGTCTCCACCTCAACTCAATTTTCCCATCCATCTCTCTCTCTCTCTCTCTCTCTCTCTCTCTCTCTCTCTCTCTCTCTCCACTTTCTTTCTTTCATTTCATCCACTTCTATTCGTAATTTTGTTGGTGCTTGTTTTGCTCTCTCACCCCCTCATTCGCTGTGTGGGTCTTCCCTGTCTTTCGTCATGCTATCTGCGCCCACCTTGCTGCCCGTCTCTGTCTCTATGGAAACTCCAAGTTGACAAGAGTGGCTCCGAGGTCTGTGAGACGCTGATACAGACCCTATTAGATCACACGCTCTCTTTTTCTCCCAGACAGCCACATGCTTCCAACCTTGCGCACACAGGTGCAAGTCTTTAGTGTGTGTAAAAAGATGATGTGTGACTGTGCCACTACCTGCTATCACACGAGTCCTCCTTCTCCCCCCCCCCCGTCGGTAGAAAGAGACGCCCCCATCTCCCATTGTGCCTATGACTTATCAGTGGTGTGAAGTAGGAAGAAAGGATGGAGACAATGTGGGAGTAAGGAGGGAGCACTATTGTTTCATTATACTAGGTCTCTTCAATTACTCAGTGGACCACCTGATGCTGCGTATATTCCCATCTGAAGCACACACACAAGACACACACATGTATACGCACACTCTCTGGCTCCCTCCTCCCCTGTCTCCCCTTTCACTCTCAAATCTCACAAACTCTTATCCTCCTCACATTCACACGTTGTTGAAGCTGCTGTGTTGCGTAGACCGTGCGTCATTCGGGTCCAAACACATCTGAAGGACAGGTGATTTGTGATAAGAGGCCTCAAACAGACACATTTTCACAGCTTTGGGTCGCTCTCCTGGACACCATCATGATTTGATGGTCACGCTTAAGTGGATCATTGCAGAGCGCAATCATGGGGAGGATACGTAAGCTGTACGGCATGTCGTTTAGGGGAAAAAGTGGATATGAGAATGGAGCAAATAGAAACAAAGAAAGTCTCTTTTGAAAGAATTCTGAAGGTTTGTTGAGTTTCCCCTTTATTTTATCAAAATGTACATGAATGAACTACAACAAAGGACTACATTAAAGACATCAAAACGGGCAGCAGAAACAGGGGTCAACAATTGAACACGCAGACCCAACCCAGCCCAAGGCCCACCCCATTACACCCCCAGTGCAGTGAGATAAAGACATGCCAATGATGTCTCACATTTAGGCACTTGATTTCCCTACTGAACCATCTTTGGTCATAGTTGCTGTAGCACAACTTTGAACTTAGATTCAAACAGGTTTGAGGTGGATTTGGAACTTGTTTCGTGTTGATTCTGACCTGAATTAGAGGATGCTAATTCATGCTGAGAGGAGTCACACAAGTTTAAAATTGAATTCCTTCGGTTTAGACAGATCCGCATCTGCTATGTTTAGAGATGACCCAAAGATGGTTATAACCTGACCACCTCCACAGAGTAAACTTTAGCATTAAACAAATCAACACTACAGTACTTCACATGATTACAGAAAGGACTCTACGAGGGAAAGGAATCAAGCACTACATCTTAACACAATTTACCTGAAAACAATGCAGTGTATCTGCACACAATATACTGTGATCAATACGCTGTACAGTCTACTGCAAAGGCATTGTTGTTGGCATTTCTCTGTAGGATTTAACCAGTCTGTTTTGCACTGAGTATTATCTTCTGCAAAAATAGATCCATTTTTATTAAATTAAAAGCCTTTGCTTTGACTTCAGGATGTGATCTATGTATCAGCTACTCATGCATTGTCCAGCTCTGTGTGCATACAGTAGGTTTGTTTGCGTGTAAGTATGTGTGTGTTTTTGTGTCTAAGTGTTGTGCATGCATGTGTGTGTACTGACATAAGTACTGTACACACTGGTAGACCTGTCCCTCAGTATTTTTTTTTTTCAGAATACACCCCTTCAGTGAAGGATTAACAAAGTTACATTAAACAGTTTAAGAAGCATAGTAGTCACACAGTATTTGGCAGTGAGAGAACAGTCCTAATTTATCCATGCACAATATCAATATCAACCACAGGCAAGGTCCACATTCTGAACAAACCCATTAAGAACGACACAGTAAGAACATGAAAAGATTACAAGAATTCAAGACCCTGGAAGTGTGAGTTTTCTGTGTGTGTGTGTGTGTGTGTGTGTGGGAGTGTGTCCGTACATGTGTGTGTGTGTGTGTGTGTGGGAGTGTGTCCGTGCATGTGTGTGAATGTCAACAGCACAGTTGGTTTCCCAGGGAGACCAAAGGGCTATGACTCATGCAGTGCATAAAGCATTTTCTGGAATCTTAACAATATCGGAAGAATTATTATTTTCCCACAAAGCCCAGATAATTACATATAATCATATTAGAACCTTACAGAGTACTCAGGGAGTTTACTGTAAAAACCCACTCAATCCCACCCCCATAGGTCTATTATAGACCAAACAGTTTATCCCTGGATTATATTTCCATTCTCCAGCTCTTTCCTCGTAGAAAGCACCTTCCCCTTGCTCGATTGTGTGTTTTGTGTAATTACGCGTGTTTGTGTGTGTGTTTTAGACTAGTCCAGTCTGTGTGTGCAGGTGCAAGGGGTACGGTTGGTAAAGCAGAGTTGATCCCCCTTGGGGTATGTAGTAGCTGCAGTAGCTGGGTTCTGCTAAATAGGGGGCACTGTGGTCAGCCATGTACGGAGCGGGCTGGTAGAAGCACGTTACATGGTCTGTGTTGGGGATAATGTTCTGCTCTCCGAGAACCTTCAGTGCCAGCACTGTGATCATGTTCAGCGTCTGACGCCTCTCATGGCCCATCAGACACACTGTGCTGTCGTCGACCACGCGACGCAGCGTCATCAGGTACTGGTACTTGCTTCTCTCCTCGCCAATAAAGTGGTTCTTCAAGTAGGACAGGATCTTCCTCTGTTGCTCCTGCACATCAGGGAAGTCGATAAAAAAGCGCGAGCACATGTAGCGCTCCAGTGTCTTTATCTGAGTCTCGCTGGCCGGCCGGTAGTCTCTGACCAACAGGTTGCTGTATTTTAGCAAGCCGCCACCTCGGATCTCCTCAGGGTTCCTGGTAGCGATTAGGCGGTAGCGCAGGTGGTCCATGGCCGCCTCAAAGTCACCATACATGCTCTCTGCCAGGACCTCGACAGCAGGGACCGAGCAAGATGTCTGAGGAGCACTGCTCTGTTCAGGCACGACTGCGGGTGCCTTAGGGACCTCTTTTCTCTCAGGCACAGGGCTCGGTGCCTCAGCTTTTTGAGGGCCTGATTCCCCTGGGCCTTCAGACTGAGAGAGAGGCAGCACATGTGAACTGGAGCTCGGGATAGTGATTGGAAAAGAGACAGGCTCTGCAACCCGAGGCAACGATGAGATATAATCTTTTTCCTTTATATCCTCCAACTGTAGGAGAGGAATTCCTGGCTGGGGAGAGGACTCTTTAATCTGTTCCTCGCTGTCTGTGTTCACTATCAAAGGCTCCATGTCTGAAGATACCTGAGGTACAAGGTCCTCTGACTCCACCGGCGGAGTGAGGCAGAGGAGGGGAGGGCTGAGGCAGGGGGAAGGGGGGCTAAGACAGAGTGGAGGAGGGCTGGGGCTAAGCATTGGAGGGGTGAGGTAAGGAGGTGAGCTGAGGCAGGATGAGGTAGGGCTTAGACTCAGGGGTAGAGAGCTGAAGCTTGTGGCAGGGCTGTTCAGTGGCAGAGATGCGAGGCAATGAGAGGGAGGGGTCAGACATGGGGGAGGGCTGAGGCTGGGGGGCGAGGGAGTGAAGCAGGGAGGGGAAAGACTGAGTACAGGAGGGGTGAGACAGCAAACAGGAGGGGTGACACATTGGGAAGAGGAGGGAGAACTAAGTGTGGTCTCTTGTTGGCAGCCGTTTGGCTGATTCAAGTCCATCTTTTTGGTTTGTGGTTGTCTGATTTCATCTTCATCACTGAGCTCAAGTTCTGAGGTATGTATAGGATCTGGGGTGTTTGAGCGGGACGTATCAGTGTGTGAAACTAACGTGTCCACTGAGTCAAGAGGCTCTGATTGTTTGAGTGCACAGGCGGTTTCACTAGGGGAGGGCTGGCTTTGTTCATCACAAGCCACATGTATAGATGGGGTCTCTTTCACGCTCTGAATACTTGTCTCACATGATCTCTCTGTGATTAGCTGAGGCGGTGGGGGCTCTTGAGGTAAAGTAGACATGGGATCCACAGCAGACGTGAAGATTATATCAGGGGCTGGATCAGGGGCTAAGGTAAGGTCTAGGTTGGAAGCTAGGTTACCGGAAGGGGTTGGTTCAGGCCCAGGGTTTGTTTCAGTAGAAAAACTGGTTGGTCGGGTAGTTGTAGGTTCTGAACTGGGAGCTGTTGGCTCTGGATCAAAGGCTACCTCAGGTTCTGATTCAGGTTCAGGTTCAGGGCTAGGGCAGGGGTTTGGAACCAGACAGGGCTCTATGACAAGTTCGCTTTCAGAGACTGGACTGGGGTACGGATTGGGGGTTACCTTCCTACACATCCTGCGAGGGGGTTTGGGAGAAGAGTGTTTAAGCACCACCATGTGAGAAAGTCTCTCTGAGGCCTTACAAGAGGGAGAAGAGGAGGTCTTTTTGTCAGAAACAAGGCTGGCTGGTGCAGGTAAATGATCCTGAGTATCTGGAGGGCAGACGGCATCAAGTGTGTTAGGTGTTTTATCTGATTTATCTGTGTGTAGTGTGCTGTGGATCTCCGGTGTATCATGTGTGCCAGCAGGCTCTGTGTTGTAAAGTGTAAGGGATATGCAAGAGGCGGAGCAGGAACAATCGATACTCTGTGTGTCGTCTACGTTTTTAGCTTCTGATGCTAAAATCTCTTCTGTCATTTCACTTATTTCTGTCTCCTTTTTTCTCTGTCCTTGCTCACCAGTTTCCGTTTCTACTTTTCTTTCATCTGCTAACTGTGTCTCTGTCTCTGCATGTGAAGGTGTGCTGGAGTCTGGAGCCGTTGCATGTTGTGTTTTGTCTGTCTCATCGCTTCTCTGATCCTCACTGTCTTCGCTGTGACATTCTTCTGCCAGGTTTGGAGACTCTGTCTGGGTTTTGTTTGAGCTCTTTGGCGGCTCGGACTGTCCCGTTTGCTCTGTAAGTTCATTCTGTTCATCAGGGGGTTTTGTGTGGTTGGATTGTTCATTGTGGGCAGAGAGTTCCTTGGGATTTGAATGTGCTGGTTGTTGGCCATCACACGTCTTGGTTTGCTCTGACTGTTCTACCTCTGTCAAACATTTGGACATGTCAGAGAGCTCTGGCTCGTGTCTGAGTTCAATCTGAGCTGGTGGTTCAGCTTTCTCAGAAGTTTGTTTCTTTTCTGACAAAAGGTTTGGAGACGTCTGGTCCGAGGAGTCTGTCTCACTGAAGGTATCTCTGTGTCCTGACACTTCTTTCAGCTCCACGGGTGTTTTCTCTTTGTTGTGTTTTTCAACTGTGGAGTCTTTTGTCTGGTTTGAACGTTCAGCGTGTTGTGAGAGTTCTGTCTGGGACTCCTTTTCATGCACCTCATCTCTCTGTTGTGTCTGGCTGATATGTGACCCCTCTTTGCTAGATGAGTCTCTACCAGTCTTCTCTGTTTCCGGAGCAGTGGCCTGTTGGAGCAAAGAGGGAGAGTCTTTATTCTGATGGGCTGCAGGCTGGTCCATTAGATCAACGGTATTGTTCTTATGGGGGGACTCCTGCTGCATGTAGGACTCCAGGAGACGATCCAGGATGATCTGGAAGGAATCAACGCTGAACTCAAACTGCCGCCTCAGCGTGCTCACAAATTTGAGCTCCAGGTTTTTGCCACTGTTGTTTGAGAGCGAGATGAGGCTCCAGCGGTCGTGCTCAGTGAAGACCTTGACCATTTTCTGGACGTAGGCCTCCTTCATTGTGGCGCTGCTGATCCGCTCCCTGTTGACCCCAGCAGGTAGGCAGTCCAGCAAGCAGCCCAGCACTGACTCCTTGATCACCTGGGAAGACAAAAGGTCAACAACATGACAGCTGCAACTAACGACAATGCAATCTGAATGCAATTTTGCTTTTAACATTGAACTGATGATGTGATGCTCTTGTGGTTTAGTTTTCTGTATAATGCAGTTACAATTATTAAAGGTAGTAATATTGATTCACACTAATGGTAAAATGTTCCACGATTAAATTAGGGTCTGGATTGCAATAACATCATAATCAATACAGCACCATAAAAAAATCAATTTTGCAACACCATAGAGATAGTAGAGATTCAGTGTCATCCTCAAGGATATTACAGCAGAATAAAAGCAGGTTAATGCAGGGGACTGAGCCATAATGCTCCACTCTTATTACATTAACCTGCTTCCTTTTCCAAACCAAGCAGTACAGTAATCATACCTGGAACTCCTCCTGACTGGGCAACTCCACTCCAAAGATGATGTCCAGGTCCTTGTAGCTGGTTCCGTTGTCTCGGACGAGGACGTGGCTGGCCGTGGAGCCGTTCAGGCGAACATCTCTCACTGTGATTCCCAGCTTCTGCAGCCGGGCCCGCACAGCTATGATGATGTCTCGGGGACGCAACTCCAACGTGGGGAAGTTCCCGCGGCCGTGGATTGGAACCACCTCTGACAAAACCTGATGGAGGACCTCCACCTGCTCAGTGTTCAGGCTGTGGAACCGCTGACTGGATTTAGTTTCAGACATGCTGCTGCCCTGATAAGAGGGAAGGAGGACGACAGTGAGAGTTTATTACAACTCCCATACAAATTGTGTTATGTGTTTAACTCTCTCGCTCTCTCTGCTACACACACACAAACACACACACACACACACACACACACACACACACACACACACACACACACACACACACACACACACACACACACTCCCTGCCAGTCTGCTGTCTGCAAGTCACAGCTTGGCTGACAGCTTTTCCACAATGCTAATGGAACTGCTGTGTTGACAGGCTGACACATGGAGCGATCCACATACTAGATGTGCTTTGAATACATTTTTTCCACTGCTCAACCAGATCGCCACAAATTAAAAGAAAGTGTTTGACTGGAATCACAGAATCAGAAACATATTGAGTTGTTCAGTACCCGAGACTTACAGTATATCACACCAATTAGTCCCTTTATTTGGACTCCATCTCAGATAGATACAATATCTGGATCAGTTAAAAACATTAAACTGAATAACAATAAAAACAATGTTTAATATAGCCTATACTATACTAAATTATTGTATAAGATAATAATAATAATAATAAGTATTTAAATACCAAGTTAATGATAATAGTTATATATATATATATATTATATATTTTGATAATAATGACATGTAAAGGCAGACTTAATCTTTGTTTATTGATTGTTTCCACCAGAAGAGCAAGGGTTAAGCTGAATGAGTCATCACCAGCAGACTGCATTAATCACACCAACGTCACTAATTAAAGACACACATCTGTTGTTTTTGTGTCAGTGTGTGCAGCACGATGATTTATATGCCTTACAAACAAAAGCTTTCATGTAACACCTTTGTAAAGTGGAACACAAATTGGAACAAAGTGGGATTTAATATCAGCCAATTATGTCTGTTTGGCTTCCACATGTGTAATCCTCCTGGCAGTTACGCACACAGCCTATGCATCTAGACTCCCATCAATCAATCTCTACAAACTAGACACCGTTTTCAATAGACCAAACAACATTTGCCTAACCAAGTCAGTCAGAATAGTCTGTTATGTGATTGAGTGTGTGATGCGGGCGCATGTAAAAGTGTTTCAGGGAGTGAGCGCTTGTGTTTGAGTGTGCATCTGTGGTTCATAGCAGCCCATTATGATCTTTTGTTGGCTTTAATCAATAGCCGTCAGTCAGAGCTGCAGCTGAATGCTGCTGATTGCTATGATTTGTCGATACCAGCAGGGCAAACATTGGGATACTAATGAGCAGTAATGGGATGCTTTCTGCTAGCAGTTTGTCAGACATCAGAGAGCTATACTCTGTAATAACCACAAACAATGTATTATAGGGAGCATTTAGAAATATTCTAATCCATGTTGGACACATTTCAACAAAGACTAAATAACAGCACTTTACTCCATAGCATCTGTAACGCTTAAAAAGAACCGAGTATGCTTACCAGAAGACAAAGAAGTTGAGTCTGAAAACACAAAGCTCCTAAAAAATCTGTTGTGGATGAGACATTTCTCTGTGCCACACTTTAACAAGGTGGACTTGTAATCACACATCCAGAGGCAATAAATATAGTCCCAGGTGTTGACACTGGTCATATATACAATGAAACAATGTGTTGAGGAGGCAGGGAGACACTGCGGGACTGTTTTCCAGCTAGCCCCTGTATCTCCCCCCTCCCCTTTCGCACTCTTCTGCAAACTTGCAGCCTGAGTGACTCATCCAGGCGTATCGGCTCAGCTCGCACATAATCTATGGCCATTGAAAACCCAACACACACGGAGGGTCTCATATGCACTGGACTAAATCGAAAACAAACACAAAGATGCTCTGTAAACTTAGGTTGCTGTCTCTGGTATACAATCTATGAAGCACTATACAGGAAAACAAACAATTCTGTCCTGTGTATGAACTCTAAGGAAAGCCAGAATAGCTCTGTGTCCCTGAATTGTTTTACAATTATACAGTGATATTGTATGTAGGCTATATCAATTTCCTTTTTTATGGTAAATACTGAAATAGAAGTTAACAACTCAGTATTTGTCGTGTTATATTATGTTGATATGTGCCTATATGTATATTGTTGTCTCTATTGTACAGTATGTGTCTATATTACTATTTGTCTACTGAATGTTTACTACTACATGTCTATTTGTTGAATGTATAGAGAGTTAACACCTACCGAAGTCAAATTCCTTGTGTATGTAAGTATACTTGTCCAATAAAACTGATTCTGATTTTGATTCTGATCTATAGTTTTGTACATTCTGTTTCACAGTCCACCACTGCCACACATTTACTGGAAGTGATGCGGAGCCCTGCTGAACATCCCTCTGCCCCGCTGGTCTTCTCTTTAATCACCTAATCACCTTTACTCCTGAGATACCAGGTGAGGCCAGTTAACTGCAATTAAGTGCCTGGCAGGATAAAGGGCAGATGTACTTCTGCATGAGGACCAGGATTAAAAACGCATTAAATACCGGCATGTAAGCTCCGTGCAGCCACACAAAAGTAAATGATCCAACTTCACAGAGCTGGGGGTTCTTACCTGTTGCTGTGGCGTTTGAGGGAGCGACTGGCTCCTGGCTCCTGGCTTGGCAGTAGAATGAAACCTGGATCTGGTCCACCGAGCTTCAGTTCCGGAGAGTCTGTGTCTCTTGTACGTTGGGTTGTTTTGCTTTTAAAGTGCCTACCACCCACTCCGGTTAGACTTGGTGCTGATGCGGCTCTGTCGCTTATAAGGCATGTGAGGATCAAATCTGTGCGCGAGTTCATTCGGGCGCTGTCCAGGAGCTCGCGTGGTGCTGAAATGAAGACCGAAATGACTCCTCGCGCTCTTGTTTTCTCCTCCGGCCGCCCGGAGCGTAACGCAGTTTCCATAGCGACCTGCCGTCATTCAGTTATGACTGGGGTGTGTGTGTGTTTGTGTGTGTGTGTGTGTGTGTACACACAAAAATTATGGGGAAGTTGTGTGGCGCGTGGGGCGTTGCAAGTGTAATCTAATTCGAATATGTGTGCCAGCTCCATGTGTATTACAAATAAAAGTTTAAAATAGGTCTACGAGATAAATGTAGAACCGAGATGTAACTTGTAGCTAAAGCTTGACTGTAGGCCATACAGGCTGAATGGAGAAGCGCTTTATTGTGTGTCTAAAATGGACAGTGTCACCTCAAACGTTCCGACATGGCTGTGCTGGGGTTGAGGTCCAGGACTATGTTTGTTTCATGCAGCTAACTGAAAGGGAGAAAACCTTTGGGGAACGTTGGGGAACGTTTCTGAAACACTTCTCATTCACTTCTTCACTCTCCATTACGCACAATTCATTGTTTAGTGCTGTGTCCATACAGAGTATCAGCAGCACACAGTATGAGTCATCCATGCTGCTGCCCCCCCCCCCCAGCCCCCTTCGGCGGGCCTATGCACGCACACACCGAACCTTTTTCTCTCTGGACAACCGATTATATTTTTCCCTCATGCTGCATTTTCTTGCTGTCTGTTCCATCTATTTAACAACAACTAGCCTAAATCCCTTAAAGTACTCACAGGTCAGTACAGGATACCATTCTCTCCATGCAGAACTCTACAAAAACGGTTAGCCTGCCCTACATGTTACCTACTCGTCGTCAATGCATCAGAAGTAAAGGGAAAGAAACGGGATTAAAAGCAAACAGTGAGTGGTTTTGGTAGAAAAAGGTCAATTTATCCCTCACAAAAAAAACACACACACAAATGACGTCACTAGACGTGTACTACAACCTACCGATAGCGGGTACAAACTATTTTTAGCCTGGGTGCAACTTGTCTGCTTTGGACACGCATGCCCGTCCACCTCTCAAACGGCCGTGACGTAGGAGGCGAAAATCGTGACAGTGTGACGACGGTGAAAGCGATTGTATTCAAAGATAAACATAAATCAAGATGGTTCCCATGTTTAGCCATTTGTCTTGTAAATCGATGCAATTGTCCAGCAGTACGGACGACAGCTCATATCACACATGTGTCTAATATTATGTTATTTATTTATAATTAGGCTAGAAGTATAACTCAAAACTGGTCAAATCAGAAGAAAAATCGCAAACAGGCAGTATTGCTTCAACGTCACCGTGCTGCGCATGCGTCACAAGACACGGCCGCATTTACAACGTTTCTTAAACGGTTTACAAAGTAAGCTCTTACTTGAATAAATTACAAAACTCTTCCGAAGGAAAAATACGTGTCAACAATTACAAGATAGTCGTTTTGACTGCAAGACAAATGCGATACTGCCGTTCTAACCTAACTGATTTCAAGCAAATGCGGAAGTACGCACAAGTGAAGCCTCTTGTCTCGCTAGAGTTGCGAAGATACGATAGCTTAAAAAAAAAACAAAAAAAACAAAACAAACAACTCTGGGAAATAAGTGAGTGGCTGGATGCCACTTTATATCTGTACATAACCAGTTGTCTCAGAAAGAGACCTTCATCATGTCGAATATGGAGAGTATCCTTTCCTGTGTAGTCTAACATGCATAACGGTAGATACAGTTACCTAGCAGTAGCAGTAGCAGAAACGTTAGCTAGCCAAATGTAAGAGGGGTTTGGTAGCTAACGTTAATCTTGTTATGCAATAGCTTGCAACTTCTCCCTAGTCATTCAGTGATGAAGGAGAGGGCTTGCTTAACTCATTTGATGACTTTGATTACATCTTCAACAACTTGTCTTGCCTGCACTGCCTTGGGTTGAATTAGCTCGATGTCTTTAGGTGCTTCAGATTATATTCAGTAGTATAACTCAAATGTATTACCATTAACGTTACTAAGTTAAACCATCCCTTGACTAGCCATACAGAACACCTGTTTAACCTCAAGTTTGCTACCAAGGAGCTACAACGCAACTCCAAGAAATGTGACAAAGAAGAAAAGGCAGAGAAGGCTAAAGTGAAGCAGGTTGACTTGTTAAATTGTATATTATTTATTATTGGAGACCAAGATCCAGGGACAAGCTGGGCTACAGTGCAGCTATACTCAAGTGGTGTTTTTTTTTTTTTTTTACTCTTTTTCACTACTTTAGTGGTGTAGTCTAATGTATTGTAGTGGGTATACTGTACTGTATATGTATATGTATGGGCCAGAAATGGGGGGGGGGGGAGTGGGGGGGGGTTCTGGGTGTCCTCCCCCAGGGAAATTCTGAGCGTCAAAGACTTAATTTCCTGCATTTTGATACACTTTCATGCACCAATTCACAGCTGAAATACCTTTATTTAGCCTATGCAAAGAAAAAAAACACATGACAATTCAAAATATGTCAAAAATATGATGGAAAGTATGTTGTTGTATGTCATTGCATATTTTATATATCATATTTGGAAATCCTGGAGCTTTCTTTATACTGCGTTTACCTGCGTATCACGTAGACTACGCCACTGGCTATACTGTTTCTCAGGCTATCCAGAAGGGTAATATGGAGACAGCCAAGATCCATGCAGAGAATGCCATCCGTCATAAGCATCAGTCCATTAACTTCTTGAGGATGAGCGCACGTGTGGATGCTGTGTCTTCAAGGGTCCAGACTGCTGTCACTATGAACCAGGTCAGCCTTGGTTTCTGATGTTATGTAAAGCAGGTAAATGATTACCAGTGAAAAACACATACCCAACCTGTTGACTGCAGTCACACGTCCATTTTTCCAAGAGAACCTGTTATTCAGAGTGTTGGCAGATCATTTCAAGTAGAGAACATGAGCATAAGTTTGTACTGTTTGCTGTAGTGAAAAAATAACTCTACCACAAATGATAATTCCACCATGTTTCCTACATTTAGGTGGTTGTATTTACATTCACTTACCTGGTCAGCATTGTTAACTTCTTTTCTTTATGATTATTTTTGTGTTCATTTTCTGCCTTTATTGGATTGCAATCATAGAAAGAGATGAATGAAATGGTCAGCATCTTAACCCCTAAGCCACAGGGCCAACCACCCAACCGACATCGTAACTTCTGAAAACAGCAGACCCAGTAGCCATCCACTTCAACCGTCTCCCGCCTCCTTGCTAATCACTGGCAAAGATGTAGAAATCACATGACTTTTACCTGATTTTAAAGTGTATATTTTGAAAACTGCATCTAATTTCAGAAGGTAAAGAGCGCAGAGTGTGAAATTACTTCAGGTTACAAAAGTCCAAAGTAGTCCTCCACTCAGTCACAAGTCCTACACAAAGGAGATAGGCGGAGGGAGAGTGAGCAAAAAAAGGCAAGCAGACATGCAAACAAAAAGCCACCAATTACATAATGTCATTAGGCTATTAGCTTCTTGGTCTTATGAGAGAGTGACAGCCTCTTTAAATGGCTTTAATTCCGGTTCACTATAGAACAGGCGTCATTCCATAGATTATAACCTAATAGCGTCTATAGAAATGGAAGCACCCACATTGTGAGATGGTATAGCTGAAAAACACCTCTTTATGTTGCTGTACTACTGCTGCCTGTCTCAAAAACATGAACACAATATGCTTGATAATGCACCCCTCTACTATAATTTGATCAACTACTGGTAAATTGGTTTTACAAGATTAAACCTTAATCAGAGCCTTAAACCTTCATTTTTGGAATATTAGGGATGCTTTTCAGATGAGAGGTAGTCATGACAAAATATCTGTTTACAAAGCTAAAAGCGACACCTAGTGGAAATATAAGGGAACAGCACTTCAAGCGTTGCCATGTCTACAGCCATCTGCCTGTCTGACTTCACATGCCCTGATCCCGTTTTTGAATCCAAAAACCAATAAGACGAGTAAAAAGAGAGAAAACTACAGAGGCTTCAACACTTTATTTGATGTGTCTTTTGCCCAGGTATCTAAATCCATGTCTGGAGTGGTCAAGTCCATGGATGCCACACTGAAAAGTATGAACTTAGAGAAGGTAAAAAGTGACCTCATATACACGCAGACAGACAGACACGTACACATGTTGATTGAGATTTTCGTAATGTTTTTTTTTTTTTCTTTCTGTACAGATCTCTGCATTGATGGACAAGTTTGAAACCCAATTTGAAACTCTGGACGTGCAGACAGCTCAGATGGAAGACACAATGGGCAACACTACCACTCTGACAACACCTCAGGTAATAAGCACTGTCCTCTTACAAGCTTATGTGGCTACTTATAAAGGCAGACTTAACCCCAGTGCGACATATTTGTTTAAAATAATTGTTTTTCTTGGCTGGTCCCTAGAATGAAGTGGACACGCTGTTGCATGAGATGGCTGATGAAGCAGGGTGAGTATAGCCCATATCTCCAACATAAATAACAGTAATGGCAACAGCTAAAAACATTGATAGAGGAGAAACATAATACAGGGAATTAAAACAACAAGATAGGTGGCCAGGATAGCCCAGTTGGTAGAGCAGGCGCACACAGATAGAGGTTTATGCCTCGACACAGAAGGTACATGGTTCGAGTCCAACCTGTGATGATTTTTATTTTTTTATTTTATTGGTTAATTTGAAATGGACCATGCATATTTATGAATATTGTTGTATAAAAAACACCATGTGCCAGAATTAGTAAAAATAACTACTTTTCATCTGCAGTCCCTAGGCAGGTGACATAGGACTGACATAGAGACAGCCAGCAGTCATACAGCACTCATTCACTATAAGTTAAAAGGTACACATAATGGTGACATATACATTGACAAAAACAAACAGACAAAATAAAACAAAAATACATGATGACAAAGACATGATTCATCCACCTCTACACAGTCCTTCCAGAAAAATAAAGAGTTTTTTTGTGATTGTTGCGGGTTAAAAGTCCTTGATTATGCGGCACGTTTTCTTAAAAAATGCGACGGAATATGTGGGATATTTATGCAATTTTATGCAATGAAATTGCGGGAACTTGCAAAAATTGCGGTTTCATCGCGGGGTTTACAGCTTTTCGATGATGTTCACGTCGCGTAATTACGTCACTTCATAATGTTCCCATGGCAACAGGGAAAACGGCTGCTCTTGTGTGAAGTAAACGCAACATTTTCAACTTTCTGCTAAGATATATGTGACTTTTTTGCAATGAAAATGCAGGGATTATGAAATCATGCAAGCCCCGCATATTTTGCGCGGAAATTGGCAATTTATGTGGCGAAAGTGCGGCGTATTTGAAAAAATGCGGCCCCCCCGCATAAATATGCGGACACTGGCTGATTATGCATTGAATTATGCGATCGCATAATTGCATTTTTCTGGAGGGACTGACTACACTGCTTTCAGTTTAACAGTGAAAGTGTATGGGTGATGAAATGTGTGACAGTTAAACGTGAGTGCATCTCTGGTTTGTTTTAAGTGAGTTTTAAAGGTGGTGAATGTAGGACCCTCTCTTATTGGGAGGGGTGAGCTATTCCAGAGTTTACCTCCTATTATTGACAATATGTTTTGTCCAGAAGTGGTGCGTCTAAATGGTATCACACAGTCCCCTTTTACCGAGGCCCGTGTACTACCTCTGCTTTCAAGTCTTTGGAAAAAGCAATGCAGCGGAGGGGGGGGCAAGATTATGTAGCACTTTATATACCAAACAAGCATACTTGAAATTTTGCATGTCATCCCCCTCTCTCCCCCCTTTCATAGAGCTGTCCTATTCATTAAAGGTGGAAATGCCCAAAAAAAATCTTTAAAAAAAGACACTGAATGAATTGTACTAAAAGCTTTATTTAAATGACTGTCCCATAAAATCATAAGAACGTACCTTATTCACTGTTTACTGTAACACAAGGAGCTAAGCAGCCACGCAGAAATTATAGTAACAAGGGTTTTCTTTTCTTATTTCTTTTTCTAGGTTGGATCTCAACCTGGAGCTTCCTTCAGGCCAGATCTCCTCACTGGCTTCATCTGTGGCATTAACAGAGCAGGTAATACACCCACTCTTATCCTTATGCTATGGCTATATTTGGTGTTTTATATCCCAGAATAGAATTCATACATTATCTTTATGGTCTTTGGCAGTCTCACATGAATTAGTGTCATGCAAATTTCAAGTTATACTCCACGGAAACGCTCGACTCCTGCACGATTGACAGGTTGTTCTTCGGAACAGTGTCTGTTGCTGGAATTATGCACAGTATGTAAGCTCCAGTGAGGACACATTTTCACAATGAACAAAAATATGAAATGATCCACCGACACGTCTCAAAACACTCCTGCAGTTCAATACACGTCTCCACTGTTGATCTGTATGATCAACATGTTCAAAACAATAACTGTTTTCACCAAAACGGAGCTTTGGAACTTGATGGAGTAATAGTGTGACACAGAATCAGCCTTTTTCACCTGAACGACGACTGTTTGGACCATTGTGGTCATACGAGTCAACAGCTGAAAGGTGGAATATGTGGCAGGAAGTGTTTGAGTTGTTTCCTAAAAATGTTTTGATACGTTTTCCGTTATGCCGAGCCGCCATTGGAATCCATTGTTACCAACATAATTCAAGCGGACCACAGCCGCTATCTCTGTATGACATTTATTTATTTATTCATTCATTTTATTTGTTAGGGACCATGTACAATTTTTAACATAAATGTTGCCATTTGATGCATTGTACCAGAGTTAGCCTTAGGCTAATTTACATCTGCAGTCCCCAGGCAGGGCACAATTTAAATCCAACAGTAAAAACATGACAACATCAACAAGACAACATCAATATAATGCACATTGTGACACACACACACACACACACACACACACACACACACACACACACACACACACACACACACACACAGCTGTTCAGCACCATGTTGAAAAATATAAGTAATAAAAGTAAAAAAAAAAAAGCAGAATGTTAATGGTTGCAGAGTTGATTGGTTTTTAAATAATGTTTTAATTGAAATGTGAAGCTTCTGATGGAACTACAGGTCTTCATGTTGTCTTGAATAGCATTCTATTGAGTGATGGCTTTAACTGAAAAAAACATAACTACACACTTTACGCCTTCCCCTTTCAAGCCTACAAAGGGTTAAGTGACACTCTGAGATGTGTTGCTTTCAGTGCAATTTCTAAAGTTGCCCCATTGACAAATCTATTTATTTATTTTTCGAACTTAAGGCCCCTGCCCTCACTGTGTTACCTGTTTTGTGTTGTTATCAGGATGACCTCTCCCAGAGGCTGTCCAGACTGCGAGACCAGGTGTCATAATGATGTCGAAAATAACAAGACCGGGAAGAGGGAGAAGAGCAAGAAGAGACAGGGAGTAAAAAAAAAAAGTGGAGAATAAAGCAAAAAAGGTACCATGTGCCTGAAAGTTGTGCGTTGTAGGTTTGTTCTGTCATGAGAAGTAAAGGAGCTGTCTAACAGCAGAAAATATTTACAGTCCTGACATTAAGTGCATCACATGCAGTTCTTCCATATTAATCTTCATTGGAACACTCATATTTAAAATGTTTTGTGATTATTTATTAGCCTAGCAATAGGACACTGCTGTGCTGGCATGTTCTTTATTTTAAGGTGGTTCACCTTAGACATATTTCTGAATGGGAATTTCTTGCAAAAAAAACTAAACAATTGTGTACTACTTAATAGCCAATACCTCATTCCAAAGTTGTTATACACTATGTATAAAGTTCAAAGAGCAATATTTATTATTTATTTGTGTATTTATTAACTGCCAGCGTTACTGACTGATTGTTAAGAGCATGCTTGTAATGTAACTGTTATGTCCTACCTGCATGACTGAGGATGTGGGGACCTCTGGAATTGATACCTTGCCGCTTTCTGTTTTAGCTGTAGTGCTGAAATTCAAAGGTATTTTATTTATATTTTATATATATATATATATATATATATATATATATATATATATATATATATTGTATGGTAGGGCTTATTGTAAATGGTTGCCTCGAACATGCTTTGAAGAAAGCTGGAATATCGTTGATTTTCTGCATGTAGCGGTAACAACTCTAGTGGCTCACCGTGCACTTGTATTGCAAAGACAGAGTCATTAAAAGAGTTTTCAACATGTTTTACTTGTCATGTTTTTTTGTCAGTTTATAGCTGTGTTTTGGGCAAAGTATGCATCCCCGCATGCCTCTCTGTTTCCATTTTACCCCTCCTCTTTCTCTCCTCCAACAGGGAACAGATGAGAGGTCAGAGGTGTCACCTGTAGAGGAAGCGGCCCTCTGCCGCTCGCATGCCAGTGCCTCATTACACACACACACACACACACACACACACACACACACACACACACACACACACACACACAGTTCACCATATCCCAGGGGGGAGACGAGACTCAGCTGGGAGCCATTACAGGTGCTGCCCAAGCACACACACACACACACACACACACACACACACACACACACACACACACACACACACACACACACACACACACACACACACACACACACACACACACACACACACACACACACACACACATACATACATACATGAACAGCCCTGTAGCTGATGGGAGTCCTCTGGAGTGACACTCAGCCACCTCTGACCCTTTTTGTGTCCTTCCTAATCATCATCAGCACACACTTAACTACATTCACAATCATCATCAGTGCCCCCAGACTTACACAAGTCTCTATTTTGCCTATTACGCACATACTTCTTCAAGTCCTCAGTTGTTGGAGTTATCCGAAAAACACTGACCCCGGTGATCCAACAGCTGTCAGTCATTTCTGCCAGGAGTTGGATCACCTAAAATTAAAATTCTCTCCGTCCCTCTGCTGTCACAGTCACAAAATCTATTTGGTAAGTTTTGTTTTAAATTTATTTTTAACCTTCAGTGGCCTACTCTTTAAGTATGATTAAACATGGATAGTCTATCATGGCCTATTTTTCTCTGTGCATCTCAACATGTGTGCAGGGATGCTTCCTACAGATGTGCTGGAGATGGTTCCTGTACGAGCACTGCTCCGGGGGAAGCCTGTGTTTGTATATGCGTGTGTGTCAGGTGTTGCGGGTGGCTTTTCTCCAGTGCCGTCAACACCTTGTCTTGGTTCCTAGAGGAACGGTACTTGCTGACAGGCAGGGATCCGGTGGGCTGGTGGTCCTGTCCCTGTGGCCGACCTGCCTGCTTCTGCACAGGGGGGGGGGAGCTGTGCTCTCACACACACACACACACACACGGTGAAAAAACTCTAATTGCAACAGACTACTACATGATTCACACTCAGGAAATGAAACGGTATGTCCAGACAGTTGATGATGAAAAAGATACATGTTGCCAAAGCACAGATCTTTATCTTGAGAATGAAGTTGAATATCTATTTTAAAGGGCTGTCATTGCTGAATAATTTCCATCAGGTTTTAGAAACAACTATGTGATGTGATGCTTAAAGGAAAATAGGGACTTCACCAGGTACACTTGCCTTTGTTTATTTTAAATGAATTGATGTCAGCCTTTAGTCAGCCGGACATGCAAAAATGTGAAATGTGTCTGCAAACAACCACATCATTAAACGTACAGTATATAATAAGAATAAAGTTTCTATTAATATATGAACAATAAATGACTATTCACTTGAGTTTCGAGCTATTTTTCAAGCAGTTCCAGTTTCTCACATGAGATGATTTGCTGCTTTTATTTGTTGTGTCATTGTAAACCGAATATCTTCGCTGTAATCTAAAAAAATGATTGCACATTTATCAGTGAATGAAAGTAATCGTTAGTTGCAGTTACAGTATATATTACCACTGTGTTACAGTGTATCGTCAGTGGTAAGTGTGTAGACAGTAAAGAGACTGATCATCACAGAGTTTCATACAATTAGGTAGCACAGGCTCTTTTCCTCTCCTTGCATTCTTTCTCCCCCTTAGACTCCGTGAAGGGTCAGGTCAAACACAGGAAGCCGAGCTGATTGGTTCTACTCAGATATCGATGGGCATGTGTGACCAATCGCTGCTGCCCAGGGCTTTCCCCAGTCTCCATCTGCTGCTGCTGCTGATGATAAGTGTGTGTCTAATCGTTCCAGCCCATGGCTTTCCCCAGTTTCCACTTACCTCTTGACCATTGCTTCCTGTCAGATGTGTTAACGCTGCTTTTAATCAGTTTTACTGTCTCATGCACACACATAAACACACACACACACACACACACACACACACACATGCCGACACAGCTGGCCCTTTCCATCCCTGAACTCCAGAGCACGCTTCATTAAGGTTGAACCTATCCCCTGCTCACACCATCACAACCTCTGTCACACACAAACACACACCTGATCCTGCCACCCCTCCACTTGACCCTCTCCTCACCCCATCACCCACCCTGGTATCTCTTACAGTCAAACAAGCCGTGAACATGGACATGTAGCCTTGTCTTTGGCTCTTTATTGAAGCTGTCTGCCAGTCTTTGTGTCTACACAAATGAATGCAGTGTGGTGGAATGTGTGCAACGCTTCATTATTACATTATAGTTCATTACCTTACATTGGCAACTGTTGCCTCAGGCTAAATCAAATGAATAAGAGTTCTCGTTTACCCCAAGTGCTTCAAAACTGTAAAAACACTTACAGTCTACTTACATGTCTTTTCTTCTTTTCGTGGTTTGGCTCTCTGGGGTGCTCTCTTTAGCCAAGCTAGCGGTGCAGCTAAAAATAGTTGTCTGACAACTATTGTCACACAATTTGGTTCAGACATTCATGTGTCCAGGATGAACTGTAATAGCTTTGGTTATCCTTCATCTAGTGCCATTATATTAGGTCAACATTTTAATGTATTCAATACTTTGGGTTATGACTAAATACCCACAAAACTAATGATATTCCCATCAGCCTCAGCTATACTTTGTGTTCGGTGCAGCTTAGCAAATGTCAGCATGCTAACACCATAGAATTAGAACTAGAGAAGATCGGACATTCCCATTCAAATCAACATAGCAGGATAGTCAGAGCGATGGCCATTTTAGGTGTACCATTGCCTTTGCAAAGAAATGAGACCGGTGTAGCAGGCTTACTTCCGCAAAAACTTTCTACAAACCGACATATGGCAAGTTGGGGACTCACTGAGGTGAGGTTTTGCGACAAACGTGCAGTAGGCTACAAGGCATGGAGAGGCATCTTTTGTGCTCGCCTGTTGCCTTGCTGCTAGAGAGGAAATGAGGATTGCTGGATTAAATTGCCTTAACAAGAGACAGACAAAAGTAAAACGCCTGCTAAGTGTGGACGGCAGGCCACAACAGAGTTTTCCAACCAGTGAGTCTGAATTACAAACAGTTCAATGACTGATGATGTTCTAGTTCAGATTGCTGGCATTGTTGTTATGGGCATGTTAGCATGTAGCTCAAAGCATCACTGTGCCTCAGCACAGCCTCACAGAGCTGCTAGCATGGGACAAGACTCTTAGTCTTATTTATATAACTTGCATGTTTCTGCATATTTTTATGATTATTGTGTGCTACTGCACAACAAAGTATTTAATATAAATGTAATCTTTAACATGTGATATCTTGTTTTAGTTTCCTTGAAAAAGAGTACACACAACTCAGATGACAACAAATAGGCCTAGTTAAATCATTCATGGTTGTATTTACTCTTTTGTTGTTGCCCACAAACTTTCACCTAGTAATGTCAGATTAACATGCTGTAACTACAGTGCGTCTCACTTGGTTGTTGATTGTGGGCAGTGAAGCTGAAGGGATAATAAGGTGTTACTCTGTAGTTGTTGACAAGATGACCTCTCCTGATAATGAGAGAAACATATACATAACATATATATAATACCTCTGGAATTACATTATTATTATTATACCAGTGGATATGACAGAGTGATGTGTGTGAAAGGATCTGTTAGGAGTGTGTGTGTGTGTGTGTGTGTGTGTGTGTGTGGTGCATATGGTAAAACACTCTGCAGGTCTGCTGTTAGTCACACTCCCGCGTCTCAAATTGAATTAGCGCTGACAGCGCACAGCGCCAGCCGCGTGTATGTGTGTGTGTACTGGGGGCACTAGCTGTTGGCAAGCTATCTTTGTGTGTGTGTGTGTGTGTGTGTTTGTGTGTGTGTGTTTGTGTGTGTGTGTGTGTGTGTGTGTGTGTATGTGTGTGTGTGAGTGAAACACAAGAGAAAGAGGGCCTTCCCCCTGAAATCAATTAAGCGAGTATAGTTCTGTAGTTGTGGGGGTGAGGGGGGCACATCCTGTAGAGGGCAGCCCAGACAGACAGCACCATCTGGGGCAGCAGGCGGGTCGACCCTGGGTTGAGACATGAAAGAAGCAGGGCAGGGATAGGGGAGAGGAGAGTACAGGCCAGCGTTAAATCACTCTTTTCTCTCCACCCCGTACCCTCACCCCAGCCCCTTATCTGCCATCCGATACATCAGCCACGGAGCATCATTCTCACTCAATCACTCTCCATCATTTTCCGTATTCTCCCATCTCTCTGTATCTGTCCCAGGAGGGATAACCTGTCATACACAGGAAGCAAAAAGAGGTAAGAACGATCTATCCCTCTGTCAGAGATAGGGGCAAAGAGAAAAAGAATATCTCACATCTCTTGTTCCAAAAGAGTTGATTTATAGGTCCATATTTAATTAAAAACAATGCCAGAGAGTGCCACACACACACACACACACACACACACACACACACACACACACACACACACACACACACACACACAAACACACACACACACACACACACACACACACACACACACACACACACACACACACACACACACACACACACACACACACACACAAACACACACACACAAACACACACACACACACACACACACACACACACACACACACACACACACACACACACACACACACACACACACACACAAATGCACCTGTAGAATCCCCCTCCGGTCCATCAGACTGGAAGGAATTAGCACACACACTCTCTCTTTAAGGGGGGAGGGATGGTCCCGTATGATGGACAGCCGGGGTCAGAGTGTGCGCTGTGTTTGTTGGTCATAAGCTGAGTGCTGACAGCCCTCTTCCAGCCACCCTGCACTCAGACACACAGGTCCATTGATGACAATTAACAATCGTCTGAACAGAAAAGGTTAAAGAAACTGAATTACATTAAGAGGCTGTGGTAACACATGATGATTCATGTGACTGTGGCTGTTATAAAGTTAAACTTATGGTGGGTTTAGCATACATATATGCAGCACTAAATGCTCAAGTTAATATGGCAGTGATGGAAGAAGTAACCAGATCCATTAGTCAGGTACCACAATGTAAAATACTCCATTTTGAGCAAGAGTGTGTCAGTATTATCAGCAAAAAGTTACCCATAACAACTAAAACTATGCAGGCAAAATGGCCTCTGTTATTAGTTTAAATCACATCATCAGATTATTATTACTACGGATGTATCGACATGTAAATAGTATTTTAATCTTGTAGCTGCTTGAAGTGAAGCTAATTTTAAATATTTTATCTACCAAATACTGTTTGTTATTTGTATTTACTGTATCATAATGCATCAGGTTGTATATATTCATTATATGTTTTAAGTACCAAGTAACTATAGCTGCATTTAGATGTAGTATTCCGATCTGTTACTTAGTAGCTATACCACAAAAGTCCCGCACTGATAATGTAACGTAAGTAAAAGTATGTGACAAAATGTACTTAAAATATAAATATGTTGCTGCCAAAATAAAAGAAAAAAACATCAATTTAAAATATGGGATTTAAGGAAAACTGAATAGGTGTCCCTTTATGGCAGGGGTGTCAAACTCAATGGACACTGGAAAAAGAGAATCACATCAAGGACCAGACGTGTAGTTTATTGACATGCTTTTATTTCATCGAAAAAGTAGAATATCTTTGATTCAATTATTGCATGTCTCATATAGTCTTCTCACTGACAGTTTGGTCCACATAAAGCCCTGAAAAAGTGAGCAAAAAAGTTCCAAAGCCATCCTAGAATTTAGCAAATCAAGCAAAACAATGATTACATTTTCTAAGTAGGCTACCACACAGCTGACTCACAACAAGCTCTTTCACAGCCTGAACATGCAAACTCTCTGCTTCTGGGGGAATTTCTGAGTCTCAAAGTCAGCAGATTTGCCAAATTCTGCTTTGAGTGTTGCATAATTGCAATTTGAAAAACAGTTTCCCATGTTTTTGGTTTGGCACACACTAGGTAACCAACAAACTAAATGTTACTATAGCTGTGAAATAAATGGAGTAAAAAGTGCAATATTTCCCTCTAAAATATAGTAAAGTAGAAGCATAAAGTATCAAAGCATTAAAAAAAACCCATCATATTATTAAGTACAGCAGTGCTTTGTTTTGAATCTGTTACCCAAATCAGAGATGTGCCCGAAATGAATGCACACGCAGCCTCGTCAAGTGTTCACTTCACGGAAACGAGTGAAATTAGAGAGGTGAGGTGTGAGAGAAACAAGAGCTGTTTGGGTCATTAACACTTTCTCTGATGAATGGCACAAGTGTGAGGCCCAGATGGAGCGCTCCAAAGAAACCCCCCAAAACACACACGCAAACACACAAAACAGGCAGGCCAGGTGCCAGGCCACATGTTAAAGCAGTTTGTCCTCTACTCATCTGACCTCTGCTCCTGTAAGACAGGGGCCTGTCAGGGAGCACATGCCTATGCAATGCCCCAGTGACCCCTGTCTGCACACACTGCTGACCATACTGCAAGCAAGTATACATGCAAATCCAGGGAGGCTCCTGGTTCTGTCCACACTCCTGTGATCTAATGCTGAGAGACTTCTAATCTCAACAAAGGATCTCACAGTCTTGGTTCATATTAAAAAAGTTGTTGATGTTTCCAGCAACGGAGGATGTGTTTGAGATATAAAGGGAAACAGTGATGGGATGAGAGGAGAGGAATTTCCCCATCCTAGGAGGCAAAGTTTGACTGAGCAGCGTATGTCTGCTTGATAAGCGCAGTAGAAGAGCGCTTAATCACTGTTAAACTGCCCTTGCTTTTCACATTACTCACTCTGTGTAATTCAATTTCAGCCACAGCTGGTTTCACTTTCAACTTTACAGCTGAGCTCAGTCACGTCCCATAATCTGACCTGATAAATAACTAGCTTTTATTGAGTTTGCAGAGAAAATAGAGTCCAGTATAAACCTTCGCAAGAGACTCGCTGAGCCAAATATGAGGAGCGAGGCTGGAGGGCACGAAGCTGAACGGGCAAACGACACGTGTGTGTGTGTGTGTGTGTGTGTGTGTGTGTTCCCCTACCAAGGTAGTGGTGTGTGTGGAGGGGGGTGGAGGTGCTTGTGAGCGAGTATATGGCAACTATTATTAGGAGATAACTGACGTGTGTGTGTGTGTGTGTGTGTGTGTGTGTGTGTGTGTGTGTGTGTGTGTGTGTGTGTGTGTGTGTGTGTGTGTGCGTGTGTGCCATGTATGTTAATCTAATGAAGGCAGAGTATATTTACACATCCTGACTCTCTGCTGAGCTTCTCTCCTTTCAGGATGCCATTTCACATGATTGGAAACAAATGACTTCAGGGTCAAATTTCTCTCCCTTTACTGCCTGTCAATCACTGTGGAGCGGTCCAGAGACATCCCTCCTTGTGTTATTAGAAAGTCGAATCCGCACAGTTTCCATGTTATTTCTGCCACCACCTTCAAGAGGATTATGTTGACACATTATCAAGAGCATTTACAGCGTAAGGGGGACGGACAGCTCGGTTAATCATCGACAGGCTGATAAAAGGTTCTCAAACAAAGGTGAGTTTTCATAAGACAAGAGCGACCAGTATGAAAATACACTCATAATATAACAAATGTATCTAAAATGTACACCCTTAATTTTAAAACACAAAATACAACTCATTTAAAGGAATAGTTAGTGAAATATGCTTAGTCGTCTTATTGCTGAAAGTTGGGTGAGAAGATTGATACTCTTATACTTGATTTTTGTGTTAAATATAGTCTATATCGACTCGACTCGCTGTTTTTGTATTTCCATTATGATCCCTGGTACCGGCTAACAGGTACTTTTTGTAGTATCACTTCCGACGAGGTTCCAAGCGAGCTGAGGCGATACCAAAAGGTGACGTGAGAACCTGCAGACTACTGATTGGTCGGAGAGAATCGTCACTAATCACTGCGTCATCACTGCTAGCGACAGACAGGGGTGTCCTGAACAAACCCGCCATTTTTAAATAGTTTAGCCAGCGTTAGCCAGTTATGCCTCCAGCTTCTTCAGGCAAACAGCCACATGCTGAGAGTCAAAAACAACACACCTTCCACATTCTGTCTGTGTGTCGCGTTAGGTCGTATGACGACCAGCCACGCTTGCCTCATGCATGAGGCGGTACTAAATCTGCAATGGAAAAAGGAGGACGGGGCACCGCGGTCGAGCCGAGCCAAGTCGAGCAGAGCTGGTACTAGCAGTGGGTAAGCGCCATTTGTGTTGGTATTTTTAACTCCAGTAGATTTGTGAGGACTATGGTTAACTGCTCCTCAGATCTCTGCAGGGTAAATCCAGACAGCTAGCTAGACTATCTGTCCAATCTGAGTTTTCTGTTGCACGACTAAAACTACTTTTGAACGTACACGTTCCACCAAAACAAGTTCCTTCCTGAGGCTATTTTGCAGAGGCACCGTGGCTCCGTCTAGAGCTCAGCACCGCCCAAGATGATTGTGATTGTTTTAAAGAAATGCCAATAAACCAGAGCATGTTTTTCTCCCATCTTGGAATGCTGTGTGGACTCGCCAGACCCTCCTCCGCAGCGCTGTGGAGGAAGGTCTGGCAAAGCGAGACTATGTTAAATATGAAGCCAGCAGCTGGTTAGCTTAGCCTAGCATAACAATTGGAAACAAGGGGGAAACAGTTAGCCTGGTTCTGTCCAACAAAACCACAAACCGCCCAACAGAGCCAGGCTAGTTTCCCCGTCTCCAGTCTTTATACTATATGCTAAGCTAACTCGCTGCTGGCTGTAGCTTTATATTTAGAAAGTGGTATCGATTTTCCATCCAACTCAGCAAGAAAGCAAAAAAATGGTATTTCCCATAGTGTCAAACTATGTCTTTTACTAAAAAGGCGGTTGTAAACTCAGTGCCTCATACGTTGATACTATGTCAAACTGTTGCAAAATGTCTACATGTGCTAATCTTCCAAACTTTATGTTATTCACTGCTTGCAATCATAGTAGTATTTACACACTATTAATGACAGGTGCTCACGTCCTATTCTATGTAATGTGTCTTTCTGTGTTAACTCTTTTGCGGCAGGTGCAGAGTTCAGCTCTCCTGGTATGAAAGCAATTAGTCTAATTGAAAGATCAGGAATTAGTCTGGAGTTTAAAATGATTGTCCCACACAGCCAAACATGGAAATGACAGACAGTATCGAATAACCAGCACAGATTATGGTCTGTCTGCAGACAAAGGCCAGGCTGTTTGATAGCAGCGCACCTGACCCCTCGCTGAAACACGGGCCATCCCCTGAACTGAGTTCCTCAATTAACTCCTTCCTGCTATTTCCACGTCCAGTGCGCATTAGCTCACTGACATGCTCGGCCATGACAAGTAAATTGCTGTTTGGTTATGACCGTTTGTCGGGAAACAGGCCATTTCCCCCGCTTTGCCTAAACCGCTGTTCCTCGCTCTGCTCCGAAGAGAAGGAGGGAGAGAGGGGGGGAGGGAGGGAGGGAGGGAGGGAGGGATGGTGCAGGGCTTTGAGTCTGACATGAAGGCAGTAATTATCACATCAGCGGCTGAACGGGCGTGCCCCCTTTGGTATGGACAAAAACACACAGCATTATGTTGGCCCACAGTAGGTTTTCATTCTCTGTTCATCATGGCACACTAGAATTCACTGAGGCCTTCCACATGTCTGCTCACAGCAGTATTGATTTACTGTTGATCCTGGAGCAATGTTACAACCATGATTACAATAATGATGACAAGGAGCCTTCTTCCAATCTTGTTATAGACTGTGCCTTTAATAAAGGCCTCTATAGAATAACCCTTTCACCTCCATGCGTCTCTGATTAGTCCTGTTATTGGTAATAAAGTACAGGAATGGAAACTGGCCGCCTGAAACCTGGCAGCTGTTGTTCTTCCCCTAAAATCACAGAGAGACCTGATGAGCTCATGTTATTAGTCAGGGGTGGCCAATCCTGACTTTGAGATCGAGCTGAGTTTACAGCTCGGAAGACACAAAACACGCTTTGTTTTCATTATGAAGCACCTCAAGGGAGATTTTTGCATCATTTCTTATTCAAAACTTCCTGTTGCACGATAGCATGCGTTTCTATTTTAAGTTTGTGTATATGCATGCCATTACAACTGGAAAACATGGAAAACTCTTTCATTTTGTTCAAACATACGGAAAAATAAGATTTTGAATGCTGGTGTGTGATCTGAACAAAAAATATGAAAAATACTTTAATAGACACTTATGGTCAGTTTAACAGTCATTCATTAATATTTATATTACATACCTCAGGTCCTATTGCTGATGCTTTTTGGAAACACCATTACAGCGTGTGAAGTTGTTCTTCAGGTTCTGCCCTGCGGTAAACAACTATCCCAAATAAAAATCTACATCCTGTCTACATTTCTGTTGACTCCAATGTTGGGCTTTTATGGCTCTAGTTGTGTGTGCACAGTGAAGAGGAGCAGCTCATTGACTGCTTCAGGATGAGTTTTTGTGCTGGTAGATCCAACACAGCGTACAAAACTGTTTTTAAATAAAAAAAAAAAAAAGTCAAACTGCCACAGTTTATTGCTCGCTGTTTTGTTGCAATAAGCTTTGGCTTGTTACACTCAATGGGCCGGAGCCTGAAAGTGCGGTCCAGCTGTCAGAGGCAGTGGTTGGTGGTCGGGTGCCACGGAGACTGGCGCAGCAGACAGTCTGTGGTGTCTTCGGCTAGTTTGGCGTGCCGGGAAATAGCTGTGAGTTGGGGGTTCAGGGGGAAGCTGTAGCGGTAAAGACAGTAGGGGCCTGCAGTGTCAGAGAGGTGAGGGAGGAGAGAAGGCCCCTGAGGGCTGAGGGGGCTGTGGAGGGGGAAGAGGCAGGGGGAGCCCCCCGGAGACCCATGAAGACATGGGTCCCTACAGTGGGGAGGTTTCTTTGCCTGCAGTGCCGAGAGTAGCGGGAGGTCTGTCAGCGGTGCCAGCGGGGGCAGGCCCCTCAGTCTGTCCGCTCCCAGGGAGGAGAAGGCCCTGCTGGCCAGCGGGGATGGGGGGGGGGCGGTGGAAGTCTTGCCGTAGAGAGGAAACGCGAGGGTGTGGAGATCGTGGCAGGAGAGCGCGGAGATGGAGAATGGGGATGAAGAAGAAGAAGAAGAAGAGAGGGGGAGAAGAGTCTTCACACTGCTGGTCGGTGACCCCGAGCTCCCTGACGATAAAACAAAAAAAAAAAGAGGTCAGAAACTTGAATCACAAAGACAAAAACTGGAGCAGGGAAGTAATAAGAGCTGCAGCACAGTACCTTGGAGCTGTATGGTGAATGGCTTGAAGTCTAAGCTGAGAGGGCCTCTCCACGGATACGATTCCAGTAAGCCATCCAACACTCCCCTACACACACACACACACACACACACACACACACACACATATACTGTAAAAGCACTGAAAAATGTCATTGCAGGTATTTAAATATTGATTCTGAGAGGTGTGAAATTCTGCACAACACATTTCAACTTCACTTGAAGGTTTTATGTGGTGTCAAATGTCAGTGGTTGAAGCTGAAATCCCTGTTGGGTCCTTTAGTAGAGCACTTTCCTGAGCTAAACCAAGTGTGGATGTTTGGTGAGGTTTGCCGTACCTATTCCTTCCTGGATCTCTGAAGCCCTTGGCAAACGGGTTCCTGTCGATCTTTAGTTTTGTGATCTGGCCCAGGAGAAAGGATACGGACTTGGGTTAGAGTAGACGTGTCAAGCGCTGATGTGTTAAGCTAACAATGAGCTCAGCTTTACAGCGACATGGAGAGTGGCAGAGCTCTCCCTCGGGGACTGCATCTCCCAGCAGCACCCAGGGCGATCAGCCATGTCAAACAGGGTTCTTGGAGGTCGTACGGTTTTATTTGGTGCTTTAACGGGCTGCGGACTCCAGCAGTCGGCCCGGTCACAGCTCGTTATTGAGTTTCTGTAATAATACGTTGGCTGATCGTAAAATGAGCCCTGATGAAAAGATCTGGCAGTCCCCGCGGACGCCTCTGTTACTGGAGGAGCTGCAGCCAACAGCGGGGTCAGCTGTACAGCAACACGCACACACACACACACACACACACACACACACGCTCTGAGCAGCTGAAAATCAGGACACTGCGATTTATGATTTTGCTGAGACCACAGAGAAGTGGACCTCATCACCTGATGTTCAGAGTAAAGCATTTTGAATTGTTGATTGGCTCAGTGAGGAACATCACAGCCACTGTGTTCTGATATGACAATATCAGAACACAATTCCCCGTACTAAGCTGAACACTAAAGGTGACAGAACTTCTAGACTGTGGAACGCATTGCCTCATGTTTTAAGTAGGGATGCACCGATCCGACTTTTTCAGTCCCGATACCGATACCTGGGCTTTGGGTATCTGTCGATACCCGATACCGATCCGATACCGTTGTTGAATTAATAATACACTGTATACCTTCCACCTTATACCTTCCTTCCACCATGTGGAAGAGACTAAAGGCACCAGACTTTCCTAACTAAACATTACTTTCCTAACTAAGAGAAAATAACATAGAGGTAATGTATTGAATTCTTATTTATTTGTACACTCATCTCTTCCAGCATGCGACACATCTGCGACAGAGGGGGAAAAAACTAACAAAACTGGATCGGCCTGTGGATCTGTTAATTTTTCCGATCCCCGATCCAGCTATTTTGTCAATCTCGGGACCGATATCTGATCTTAATATCATATCGGTGCACCCCTAGTTTTAGCCTCTGCTGACATATTTAAAAAAAGCAGCTAAAGAAACATATTTTTAGTCAAGTTCGTCCGAAAACCAGTCAGTATCTGGTGTTAGGGTTAGGGTTCACTAACACAGATTTAGACTTTTGAGAAATAAGCCTTTGTGTACATAGAAAAAGTCTTAGATCTTTGAGTTCAGCTCATGAAAAATGGGGGCCAAAACAAATGTGTTGCGTTTATAATTTAGTTCAGTGCATTTGTGGCGCATAAAGGATGTAGAATATAAATATGTAACATCAGCGGATTTTTCTACAGCATTTTTAGAAATACAGAAATAAAACTGCAGTTGTTTAAAGCACCAATTCAGCCAGTTTGTGTGGCATTACCTGTTGGTTCTGATAGGCTGTGACGGTGGTGAACTCAGTTTCTGGGAAGGAGAAGCTGTGGACTCCTTCTGCAGGCAGCGACTGGATCTGGGACAGGTCCATGCGATGGTCGTGCCGGATGACGTGCACACGTGGTTTGTATTTATGCATCGACTGGAGAATAATCTGCATGAAGAGGTGAAGAGGATACTTTATATTTGACAACAACCAAGGGCTGCAACGTCATTATCAATTCATTATTGATAATGACGTAACACATTTTTTTTTTAAACAGCTGATTAACAGGTTGATATATTAAATGTAGGTCAATATCCATCACAATTTCCCTAAACTCAAGCTGATGTCGTGAAATTGCTTCCTTTGACCAAAACCCCAAAAGAGGCAAAGAGAAGCAACTAATCGTCATCGCTGAGAGGGTTGAATCAGACATTTTTGCTTAAAAAATTAAATCATATTTAACTTTAAAAAAAGTGAAATTATCCAAATGGTTGCTGTTTATTTTTCTGTCAATTAAATAATTGTTTAATTGACTAATTATGTGATTATGAATTAGTGAATCATTTCAGTTACACAAATGAACTACAATAGGTGAAATATGAAGGTAATATGATACTAAAACGAAATATAATTTACGACAATGTCACAACAGGCATCACAATCTACAACAACACAATGCAAAACACGCTATTCAACAAATAAAACTCGCAATACATCAAATATCTTATTTCATTAGTGCATCCAATCAATATTAATCAACATGATTTGTATTTGACATCTCTAAAAACAATAATCTGATTTAGATCTATTTCTCAAACTTTAATTTTGCAGGTCATAGTGTTGCTTTTCTTGTGTGTTATTATTCTTATTTTGCACACTTGGTAAAGCATTTTTTAATAAACAGCCAAATTACAAGTCTACAAATCTAAAGTTTATAATACAAGATAATATATGTGTGGTAATATATATATATAAATATATATATATATATATATATATATATATATATATATATATATATATATATATACAATATTTGTGTTTATAATGAGCGAAAGAAAACTGACCACAGCAACATCAGGGATTATGAGGCTGTTTCTACAGTTTCTACTTTCTACTTTGAATCCCCCAAATGCAGCACTTTCAGGATGGTTTTATAAACAGAAGGATCAGGTGAAAATCCACCTACAGCCTCCCCAGTCACCACATCTGTCACATCTGCATATTGCTGAACCTTTACAGGAAGTTAACGGATTTCCACTTCCAGTATTAGAGAGAAATGCTTCAATGTGTGTGAGACAGCAATCCAAGCGGGAGTGACGCTCCCAAAGCAGTTACAGACTGTAAAACGGCCCTGCAGCTCCGTCACCATACAGTAGTACCATCAGCTGATGTTAACTCTTTCAGATGAACTACAGTTAATACTAAGAAATAATCTGGGGTTTTAAAAATATCCCATTATAAAACAATACAAGTAAGAAATAAAAATGTCTGACCTGTGGGCCTACTGGTCACTATCTGTTATCAGTTGGACAGAGAGAAAGAGGAAGCACGCGCATGCTCAAATGGGTTACCTACATGTCCCTTGTCGTCCATCTCGTTGTTGGTGAGTTTGACCCGGTCGAAGCTGATGACCTGGCGCATCCACGTCTCTCCTGCGCACGGGGAGTCCGGGTGCACGTAGAGTCTGGGGGAGATGCACGAGTGGTCCGTGTTTCCAGCCACCATCCACTGCGAGCTGTGGTACACATACCTGCCGGCAGTGGTGGAACAAGTATTCAGATCCTTTACTTAGTAAACGAGTAAAAATAAGTAAAAATAGTCTACTAATACCACGATGTAAAAATACTGTTACAGGTAAAAGTCCTGCAGTGAAAATATTACTTATAAGTAAAAGGATGTATCATCAGGATAATGTACTTAAAGTATTAAAAGTAAAAGTACTCGATTCAGAAACATCCTCACATGTTAGAGACTGGAAACGGTCCAAAGATCTGCCAATCAACTAATACTCGGTTAATCATTTCAGCTGGACTTGTAGGCCGTTATATTGATGGTTTGTTCATTTTTAATAAAACCTCGTGTTTTGTGTTCAAAAATCTGTATTTAGTGGAGTAAAAAGTACAATATGTATCTCTGAAATGTAGCGGAGTAGAAGTAGAAAGTGGCATGAAAAGAAAAGACTCAAGTAAAGTACAAGTACCTCAAATATGTACTTAAGTACTGTACTCGAGTAAATGTACTTAGTTACATTCCACCACTGCCTGCCGCGGTATACATGTAATTAAATAAACGAATGTATAAATAGTGAGTTAGATTAATTTAATACACACACACATACACACCTGTAGCGTTTTGAGTCCACTGGCATGACGTCCATTGCGATGTAGTACTGCTGGCACGGGTCCAGATTGCGCACTTTGACGCGCACGGAGGGGAACATTCTCCTAACGAGAGGCGAGGGAAGAAGCGCAGACACGTCATGTTTGATCCCTTTTTAATTCAATATTTAATCTTCCCTTAACACTGCTAAAAGTGTGTCTAGCCGTCCTGGATTTCACATCCTAAAGCACACAGAAACAGATCAGTTCAGAGGAACGTTCAGGGTCCTCGAGGGGCCATGAGGGCATCTTCACTGCCGAGATTTATAGCGAGAGTTCTCCGTTATAGAATAAACGGAACCTAGATTTCATCAGCTAGTATGTCCCAGTAACTCATTTCTGGGGGGAAAAGACGAGGAAAAGAACCCAGCCTAGCACATGGACACCTATCAGACCACAAATGAATTTCTTTGAAACTAAAAGATAAAGTTAATGTAATCGACCTATACCCAAGAACATCCAGGATGTCATTCTGTATAGTCCGTGATTATAATAATAGGTATTCTTTTAAATGTCGTCCAGAATGACTAGTAAATAGAATTTAACTCTGTTCGACAAAATGTAATAATTCAACAAAATCTACCTCACATGATATACAATGTGCACTATTTATTTTATATTCCAAACAAAGCGTAGGCCTGTGATATATTTCTACACGTGCAGGACAAAGTTACTATAAAACCAAGAACTTCCAGTTCTGGTGTATTCTGGCCCATATTTGATCAAACTGCTGCCTTGTGTTCGGCTGCAGCGCGATCAGAGCCGTTTTAATCACCTGATAAACGCGCACCTGTGACCGCAGAACAGCTCCTGTAAATATCCTAACACGTCATATCACTGATAATGACCTATCCAGGTTGTATTTATAACTGACTCTTGAACACGGAAACTAGCATGCATTTATAACGGACTGAGAATCAAATGTTTTATTATTTTAAACAAAGGTTTATAGGCCATCCTTATTTAAGCATTACGGCCCAGGGTGCAGAGTGTGGGCCTGCTCTTATTTCATGTGATTTAGGTGACTTTTGTAAAGTTTTTGTTTATCATAATAGATATCGATTTATTTTTTTATTTAAGTTTTAAAGAGTAAAGGGACACGATTCAAAATCTCATCAGACAACAGTCTGTTGTTGTTTTAGCTGATTTGTCATGCACATACAATCCAAATCATATTATTATGAATAGACGCACTGCCTGTCAAATATTGTTCCTTTTGTCCCCGGATATGTAGCTTTGAAGTTTAAAAATTTTGCAGGATAGAAACAATGCATGGAAGTCTGGAATAAAGCCTCTCCATATTTGCTACGGATCACTTATCCAGATTTAGTACCTGCCAGCTTTGGTTATGATCATCTCGGTGCCGATCTCATAGAATCTCTTCCACAGCTCGGAGCCCTGCAGCTCCACCCGGACCTCTCTGTCCGGGCGGCAGTCGCTCTCGTTCGGCTTGCTCTCCTCTCCGCTGGGCTCAGCCTCTTCAGCCCCTGATCTGATAGTCGGTCTCTCTGGGTCACCGGAAATGTCCTCTGCCCTCCTCGGTGTTGAACCTGCTTTCTTCATCTGGCTGACTGGATATTCGTTCAGGCCTATAAAAGGGCAAAGACTTAGATGAGTGAGCACTGAGAAAAGAAGCTAACTGCATTTTTGTAACTTTTTGTTTTCTAAAATCATTTACAAGTTAGCTGCAACTTTAATGTAGATACAACTAATGTATAGTCTTAATGAAAAGGAACAGATATTTGCTCCAGTTTGACAACTGACTTGGAGAATATTTGCAAAACTTGTTTTCCCTAAAAAAAAAAATGTATTTGATCATTTTGGTTTTTAGCTGACAAAATATATAGACAAGTTGAACTGTGAAAATTGATGGATAAAAATATAGGTCTGATGAAGAAAAATAACTTGCAGACTGCCGATTGTGGATTGTGTTTTATTGTTCCATCTTGTGCGTAAAATGTGTGTGTATTACAGCAATGAGGTGTTCTCGAAACCCAGCAGTCCTTCTGCCTCACCGGTGAAGATGCTCGTATCGCTGCCGGTGTCTCCAGCTGAACTTGACTCGTGTCCCTCCGACACTTTCATCCTCTTGCAGGGTTTCCCGACCAGCGCCTCCACCGAAAACGCGTGAGCCCGGGAACTCAGACCCTGCATCTTGGCGAAAGATCCCGTCTTTCTGCGTGTCTTATATCCGTCTGAACTTTGATTTGTCCCGCACAAGGTTCAGTGTCCCAGCGCATTCAGGGCAGGACGGGGTAGAACAGGCAGCAGCAGAAGCAGCACCTCAGGGAGCCCCTCTTCTCTCACGGCTGCTCCGTGACGCTGCGTAATTGATCCGGTGCCTTCCCATGTGTTCTCCTAGACGCGCGCCCTCATCCAAAATCCTTGATTATTGGCACGCCTCTCTTCCTCAATACAATATCGCCCTCTCTCCCCCTATCCGTTACTGTGTCTCCCTTTTCCTCTCTGCCTCACAGAGGGCTTGTTCCTCTGGTTCCCCTCTGCGCGTCACAGAGAGGGAGGGAAGAGCGCAGCGTGCATTCCTCCAAATGGGCCTGCGCTGCAAAAAATATCCATCATAATACGTATCCAGGCCTTAAATATAGTTTCCTGAGACAAATGACGAATACATGTTACTGCAAAAGTGAAATAAAAACCGTTCTCTCTAAAACAATCACGTTTTGTTACGACTTGGAAACGATGCAAAATGAAGCAGATTACTTCAACAGTATCTATCAACAGATGCAATTCGATTCAAAACAGTTTTTTGATTTTGTTAATTGCAAGTTAGCAAGTTACAAAGTCCAATCAACTGCCATTTTTCTAACCCTATTTTTGAAAAAAAACGCACGCAAAACTTATGAGACTCAGAAAACAATAAATATTTCTTGCAGTGTGCGCTTGGTCTCAGTAGCGTTTAAGCATCCAGAACAGCCAGCAGCAGCATCTTTACGCGCGCTACCACTATGGGATGATGATACTTTCAAGGCTGAACGTTAAACATTAGACTTGGTTTGTGGCATTTTGTGATATAATGTAAGTTCAGTTGTTTCAAAAATGAAATGTGAGAGTGGGTCGCAAAATAATAATAATAATAACAATAATAATAAGGTCAGAAAAAATAAAGCTGATGAAGTAATGTAAGATTTAAATCTACAATGCTATTTATTTAAAAGCACATTTCTTGGACACATCTCCATATATTTACCACGAGCATGCTCTTTGATTGTCTATGTTGCTTCCCTCCATTTAGACAGATATCCGATAGATAAATAGAATGAACATTTTTGAGCGCTGGAGGGGGGAGCCAAGGCACAAATATTTAAGTCTTTTAATTCAGGCCATCTGGAAGGTAAAATATCTCCCTGAAACTCACTGCGTTTCTGTTGAAGCTAACATTTCCTATATTAATTTGAAGGCTTTCCTTAAAGCGGTATAGAAGTGGGATTTTTTTTCTTCTTCTTTGCGGTGCCCGGTGAGGGTGTGCGCCAGTCTGGTTCTCATAAGTGCGGAGATCAGATGGAGTTCGGCGCACAGGGGAAAACTGGTCCGTAATGACAGCTCGGGATTATTACATTACTGCTCGACATGAAATAGATCCGCTTTACACAAATACAAGTCAGCGAAGGCTCTATTTAAAATGTTTTTTAATCACATGATATAATTGCTGTAAGGAGAAAACAAATGAGGGCTGTGTTTACGGCACGGTCGGTTTGGTTGGTGATGGAAATCTCTGACAACAGCCGGGAAATGGAGAACTATGACCAACCGGAATCGCATGCTCTCTGTCATCATAACCTGTTTCAGGACTGCTGCCCGGATTTATGTTTATTCTTTCCTAACTTGTCGTTTTCTCTCAATACTGTAACAAAAGTGCACCCCAAACACGAGTGCAACTGTCTGTGCGCGCGCACAGGCCTGCTGCTGCCTCTCACTGAAATAAAAGACGCAACCCCCCCGATAGAAATAGCCTGTTTCCTTTCACTCACATTCGAGAGATTATTTTTCCATGTTGTCTTCAGCAGTCAGCTCATAAATCTTCGTCATGGGATTATGGGATGTCAGCCGAGTGATGCGCATGCAAGTGATGCCTGGCTCTGCTGAACAAAACAGGAAGCTCCTTCTAGTTGTTTTCTGATTCTTTATTCAGGGCAAAGCTGCATTTGTCTCATTCAGAGATGTTTGGCACACATGTTTCCTCTTATTGGACACAATACGCACGCTTGGCGGAAATAAGTGACTTAAATCCAATTTAGCACGGGCCTCAGGTTTCTATTAATGCGGAAGTTTGATGACCCGCTGCAATTAGGGCTTTCCGATCATTTAGCGCCTTCAGGCCCGCTCTCATGCTGTTGATTTGCGTATCCACGGCCTAATTAATAATCATTGGTGAATAATTGGTTGGTAATTGAAACTTTTGTGGTAGGCCTTTGAAAGCACCCACCGACTGTAATAGGCTCAAGTGCCACACAATCTTGAAGGTAATTTAAGCTTTGGTTGGGAAAAGGGAAGTTTGCCATTTGTGAAATATGGCTTTTATGAATTCAATTGTTTTTCCCCCTATTTCAATACATGTTTTTGTTGTGTGTAGCTGAAGGCTGGTGCCCAACGAGTAATCACGACCAGCCACACACTCATAGGCGTCTGTCTGTACTGTATACGTGCAAATGCCCCACAAATTAATGTGTTTGTGTGTGTTTGTGTGTGTGTGTGTGTGTGTGTGTGTGTGTGTGTGTGTGTGTATGTGTGTGTGTGTGTGTTTATAAACAGGCTTGTCTGTCTGTTGCTCAGTGCTGAGTGGATGTGACGGGCCCCCTGATGGTTTGTTTTAAGTTGAAACACTGACGCTGAGCAGTTTACGTTTATATGTGTGTGTGTGTGTGTGTGTGTGTGTGTGTGTGTGTGTGTGTGTGTGTGTGTGTGTGTGTGTGTGTGTGTGTCAGGGTTATTCTGGGCATGGGCTGCTGGAGCGGATGCCCACTCACTGCCAAACGTCAAACTTCCACCACCCGTACGCTGTGACATATGTAAAGTGTTTGAGTACAGAACGCTGTATACACTTAGTGTATTGTGGCCCTAATGGGATGTGAGTTCTCTGTATTGGACATGAACGGAGGCTCACCTGGAAAACACACTCTATATACTGAGACAATGATGTGCTAATTGTTTCCAACACCGGTTACATAAATGTGATCTTGGATTTCAAGTTTAGGCTACATATGGGGCTGTTTGTTATTTATGCATCTTATTACTGACTGCTTCTTTTTCTACTTTAAATATACAGTGGCAAAACATCCTGAGTTGATGTGAAAGAAAGACGAAGAATAAGATGAGAGCAGGAAACCAGCCAAAGCTTTTTACAACATGACCGATTACAAAGTGACAAATTCCTGACATGTCATCAGCTCCATGGTGTGTGTGTGTGTGTGTGTGTGTGTGTGTGTGTGTGTGTGTGTGTGTGTGTGTGGTGTCACATCTGCTACTCATAACTTCCTTCTTGTCCCTCTCTCGGGGGGTACAGCTGTCTGAGATCCGGGTCTGTGGAGTCCCTGCAGGGATCCTCTCTCTCTGTGCAGAAGCAAAGTCTCCTCATGACTTCTGCTTGTGCAACAGCTTTAATGGGAGAGTCAGCGAGACGCTGATCACAACCTTCTCCAATAGCAGTTAATTGACTGTGTCTGCCTACACAGTTGCATCTTTCCCCTTGATTTGCTGTTGAAAAGCATCCAAATTCTCTCCTCCAATCAGCTACTACTGAGATAAATTTGATTTGGCTGCTGATGACGAGAGACGAGAGTTTAGGATGGTTGCTGCAGCATTCTTATGATATAATCAGTTTCACTTAAATATTTCTTGCCGCCTTTCACAGCTTCTGCAAATCTGCTTTATCCACACCCTCCTCTATCAAGTAATCAATCAAACTACTTGTATAGCAGCTTTAATGCAGGTTAGTACAGTTGCATATGAGACAGTAAAATAAGAACATGATAGAGACTAATGTGCATTAACAAGAATGTAAAGATCTAAGATTAAAATGTGAATCAAAACAAGTGACACATTCCTCTAATGGGCATTGCAGTTTATCTTCATGCAATCCCACATACACCTACTGCTGCCATAGATATTAGAGTAACAAACCTGAGGCTGAAAAACATACCCAACCAAAACACAATTTACTCTTTTATAGCCCTAACCCTAACCCTAACATTTGCTAAAAAAAAAAAAAACTAGCAGCCCTGCTGTGATTAATGTGATTGGGACTGCAGAATCTCTTTAAAGATATCAACACTCAGCTGCTCTCGGATTCTCCTATATTGGGTGTCATTTCGAAATTAATTGCAGCCATCGTAGTCAAGCCTGAAAGAGGTAAAATGTTGTTAGTTTTTCTAGTGTTGCTACCCGGCACCTCTCCTTTCCCATCTGTGCAGCGCCTCTGCACTCTGCTCTCTGGGTCTCTGGGCTGGCAGTGTTTGAGGAGCCTGGGCACGAGGCCTGGTACTATCGTCCCCCCCACCCTGCCCACAGTGTAGGAAGATTTAATGGCTCATGTGCCACGGCATCCAGCCTTTACTGGCTCCTTCTGCCTCAGCCTGGCCCGGGTGGGTAACGAGGGATGAGGGCAGGAGGAAAACAGGAGAAGAGAGTAACATCTCTGCCAAGACACAGCCTCCTCCTCTCACCACAAGTGTGTTGTGAATTATCTTCGCTCCCCTCCCTCTTTCTTTCTCTCTATCCCTTCCTAAGCCTTTAGTTATCCCTTGCTACTCACCCTCTTCCTATTAAACACATATAGATCTTCATCTGTCCGCAGCGCTTTCATGAGGCCCGCTGTGAATCCGCCTCTATGGCACATTCATCTCACTTGTTTGGATAGCTAATTCTTTTTGATGAAAATTGCCTTTTTCTCTCTCTCTCTCTCTCTCTCTCTGCCTCTCTCTTCCTCTCTCTCTCTCTCTCCCTGACTGCCAGTAACTGTGTGGTTAATGGCTGCGGTAAAAAGAAACAAAAACAGCCGTAATTGATAATGAGAATCAGACTCTGCATGTGAGGCTCTCAGTCCAGCGCCTATTCTCTCCTCCCCGTCTTGTCAGCTCCTGGGAGTGATGGCCCAGACGGGCAGCTCTGCCAAGCAGGACCCTTCCCAGACAGATGTCAAGGGGTGGAAAACTAATCTTCAGGGTGTTAGAGTGTAATTTCCTAATACCATAATGTGTAACTAGCACATTATGTTGGACTGTTGGGATAAAATAAGCATAAAGGTGAACAATGCCAGCACTCAAGCACAACACACACTTTCAGACTGTTAGCTGACTTAAGCGAGAGTTTGAAATGTGTTGAGGGCTTCTTTTGGTGTTGTTAACATGCATGGTGAGGGCATGTAGTAATTATTAGGGGGAAACCATCGTTTTGAGGAACCCCACAGTCGCACACGTCTTTATCGGTTTCTGTCCAAGTGAGCGCAATCATTCTGAACACAAATATTTTTTTTTATCAAAGCCTCGCCGCAGTGGAGGGGAATTATTTTTAGATTGCCCTGATAAATGAGGGGTTTCATATATCTAGATGTGGTCGTGGGGGGAGAGAAGAGTGAAAATTTTGGAGAAAAGAGAGAAAGGGCTGGAAAAAAAAACTGGCAGAGCAACAAAAGCTTTTAAAACAACGTGAAAAATCTGCAGTTCTTTAACAGTTAGCTTGTCATTTTTATTTGCCTCTTCAGATGGTGGCAGCGGTTGTCTTTCAGGCTGTGCCAGCTGGGATTGGCTGCTGGCTGGAAGGCGCAGGCCTGGCCCCGGGTAGCACTCTTATTATCATCACCACACACTGTAATTCACATGTCAATCACAGCTCAGAGCAGCGCAGGGCCGATGGGAGAGGGGCTGGTTAGAAGGGGCCGCCGACTGGGGTGATGGTCCGGGGCGGGGGCTGCACACTGAATACTTCCAGCAGGCCCTAATCGGACCTTTCATTCCCTCATCTCTGCAGAATGGGCTTGGATAGGTGTATGATTGGTTATACAAGGCTGGCTGAAGCAAGAGGCTGTGCTGGACTGGCTGCTGTAAGAATCCATGTGACCTCTGAGGAAGGCTAAACTGTCACAGTTTGGCCCGTCTGGCCTGGCCCGAGCTAGACTCTAGCTGGGGAAGACAGGATGAACCGAGCAAATAAGAACAGAGGAAAATGTGTTAATCTAGCAAGAATTCCATGTTTTTAAGCCAACAGTCACAAAGATGTAAAAATGTCTGTTTACGCTGAAGAGTAGTTGGTCAGACTGTAGTTATGGGACAAAGAGTTATAGGAAAAAAGCTGTGTATCTACTTGAAATTATTTGGTAAGAATGAGAACTGTTGATTTTGCATTAGATGTCTCTTAATTCCAGTGTTTTGTCTCCTGCGACCTACTTCAGGTGGTTGCACCAGCTCTTCGTTAATTCAAATTTAGCCTATAGTTATAATAAGTGAAGTTTATGCGTTATTTAATCAAAACAGGTTGCACCACAAACTTATTATGAAGAGATTGGTTGTTACCTACTAACGGTAGCTAACTTTCGTAGCTAACTGAAGTAATGCTGGCTAACTGACAGGGCTAACGCTATAGACCCTTTGCAAACACATCACCACGACCACGTGACGACGCCATGGCGGACGGCGGAAGCACAGGCTCAACAGTAGTAGACGAGCGGAAAGTTTCATAGTTTCAATCAGTTTGAAATACATAACACTAAATGAACTGTATTTATGGCTTTATATGGCTTCTTCTATTGAACAACAAGTTGCCGTGCCGTTATCGGTCGAGGTAGGGCATCTGGTAGGTGCTCACAAAGAGCAGTATTTGGAGAAGTTGGAGATAGCAGGATTGGATACCGACCCTTAATTCTTTCTCCCTCCATTTTCACGGACCTCATTAAATCACCGAATCTGCCCGACTTCAGTCCACACGATCTGTACCACTATGTGGTAAACGGGGTACACCGATATACTGGTGCTGATCTGTACCACTATGTGGTAAACGGGGTATACCCATATACTGGTGCTGATCTGTACCACTATGTGGTAAACGGGGTATACCCATATACTGGTGCTGATCTGTACCACTATGTGGTAAACGGGGTATACCCATATACTGGTGCTGATCTGTACCACTATGTGGTAAACGGGGTACCCCCATATACTGGTGCTGATCTGTACCACTATGTGGTAAACGGGGTACCCCCATATACTGGTGCTGATCTGTACCACTATGTGGTAAACGGGGTACCCCCATATACTGGTGCTGATCTGTACCACTATGTGGTAAACGGGGTACCCCCATATACTGGTGCTGATCTGTACCACTATGTGGTAAAGCAGGGGTACCCCCATATACTGGTGCTGATCTGTACCACTATGTGGTAAAGCAGGGGTACCCCCATATACTGGTGCTGATCTGTACCACTATGTGGTAAACGGGGTATACCCCATATACTGGTGCTGATCTGTACCACTATGTGGTAAACGGGGTACCCCCATATACTGGTGCTGATCTGTACCACTATGTGGTAAACAGGGGTACCCCCATATACTGGTGCTGATCTGTACCACTATGTGGTAAACGGGGTACACCCCATATACTGGTGCTGATCTGTACCACTATGTGGTAAAGCAGGGGTACACCCATATACTGGTGCTGATCTGTACCACTATGTGGTAAAGCGGGGTACACCCATATACTGGTGCTGATCTGTACCACTATGTGGTAAACGGGGTACACCCGATATACTGGTGCTGATCTGTACCACTATGTGGTAAAGCGGGAGTACACCCATATACTGGTGCTGATGTGTACCACTATGTGGTAAACGGGGTACTCCCCATATACTGGTGCTGATCTGTACCACTATGTGGTAAAGCGGGGTATCCCCATATACTGGTGCTGATCTGTACCACTATGTGGTAAAGCAGGGTACCCCCATATACTGGTGCTGATGTGTACCACTATGTGGTAAACGGGGTACACCGATATACTGGTGCTGATCTGTACCACTATGTGGTAAACGGGGTACCCCCATATACTGGTGCTGATCTGTACCACTATGTGGTAAACGGGGTACCCCCATATACTGGTGCTGATCTGTACCACTGTGTGGTGAACGGGGTACCCCCATATACTGGTGCTGATCTGTACCACTATGTGGTAAACGGGGTACCCCCATATACTGGTGCTGATCTGTACCACTGTGTGGTAAACGGGGTATCCCCATATACTGGTGCTGGTCTGTACCACTATGTGGTGAACGGGGTACCCCCATATACTGGTGCTGGTCTGTACCACTATGTGGTAAACGGGGTACCCCCATATACTGGTGCTGATCTGTACCACTATGTGGTAAACGGGGTATCCCCATATACTGGTGCTGATCTGTACCACTATGTGGTAAACGGGGTATCCCCATATACTGGCGCTGATCTGTACCACTATGTGGTAAATGGGGTACCCCCATATACTGGTGCTGCTCTCAAAGCTTTTAAAAGTCTGGATGCTTCCCAGTTCTTTGTAGCTGGCTGGGTTACAGGTACGCGATGCTACGCTAACGGCGGGGGGAGGTACCTCATATTGCTAAAGATAAGACATCAATCTAGGGTTTATTTTGTTTTAACATCTATTCTTTACTTAAGTAAAGATTTATATAACACGTAGCCCATGGTTTTAGAGGACATGGTCGGTCGTGGCTACCCACTTACCGTTGTTCGCTGGGTGTGCCAATGCAACTTCCTAGCTAATGGATGCCTGAACGCATCCCAACTCTGTGAAGTGCAGTCATTAATTATCTATCACACCAATGGTTAATCCATGCAGTAAATCACGGAGTGTATATGATATATAGTAGTAGCCACATATAATTGTAACATCTAGCCATCTTCTTATCTGTGATTATATTCGCTGTGTAGCCTATGTTAAGATTTGACCGGTGGATATTACGATGCGATGGGCAGCAGCTAGCTAGCAGTCCAAAGCTAGCTGCAGCTAGCTCGTCAGCTAGCCGGGGTAGGAGCTCCGCAGACGCGCATTTAACTCGTTTTTTTTGGCCTTTTTGAAGCTAGTTTCCGTGCCATGTCATCTTTAATTTAACCGATATTTTTTGTATGTGTTAAGTTAAATGATCAAGGGAACGGCTTTCTTTTTTGGATATGTAGCTAGGTCAGTGAATAACCGATGTTAGCTAGTTATGTGGGTCATCATCCGGTTGGTCCTGTTAGCAGGAACAGCTGGTTAGCACGGCAGCTAGCTGGTTGAGGATCATTTAAAACAGAAAGGCAATACATACACATGCTTGTGTTGGTGAGGATTACTCTGCAGATTGTGAATGTGAGAACACAAACACGAACGAAAACGTACGCGTTTAGCTTGCCGTCCGTCTACAGCACACGTGTCAAACTCAAGGCCCGCGGGCCAAATCCGGCCCCTCACAGATTTTGATCGGCCCGTATATCAATTTTGGTTTACAATACATTTTGGCCCACCTAGTTTTTTTTTTCGCTTTTTCTTCGTTTTTGTTGCTTTTTTCAAAGTTTTTGGGCGCTTTCTTCTATGATGGCTAAGAACATTTTTGCTGACTTTTTTAGGACTTTATGTGGACCAAACTGTGAGTGAAAAGACTATACGATAATGCAATAATACAGTCAAAGATATTTAACTTTTTGGATTGAATAAAAGCATGTCAATAAACCCGTACATGTCTGGCCCTTAATGTGATTCTCATTTTCCAGTGTGGCCATTAGTGAAATTGAGTTTGACACCCCTGGTCTACACAGCATAGCTCTTCCGCCGTCCGTCATGGCGTTCATAATTTGCGCGAGTGGAGCGTGACGTCACGTGCAAAGGGTCTATAGGCTAATGTTAGCTTGCGTCATTACAATTATTTTAGTAATGGGTAAGACTTTACAATAAGGTACACAAAAAATAGGTAGTGAATGATTAGTTACTGTTTTTGAAAGAATAACGAATGATTAGTTACTGTTTTTGAAAGAGTAACGAATGATTAGTTACTGTTTTTGAAAGAGTAACGAATGATTAGTTACTGTTTTTGAAAGAGTAACGAATGATTAGTTACTGTTTTTGAAAGAGTAACGAATGATTAGTTACTGTTTTTGAAAGAGTAACGAATGATTAGTTACTGTTTTTCAGAAGGGTAGTTACTGTTTCTTGAAAAGGGTAGTTACTGTTTTTTAAAAGGGTAACAAATGATTAGTTATTGTTTTTCAGAAGGGTATTTACTGTTTTTCAGAAGGTTAGTGTTTTTCAGAAGAAAAACAATAACTAATCATTCGTTACCCTTTCAAAAAACAGTAACTACCCTTCTGAAAAACAGTAACTAATCATTAACTTAGTGTTACCTAGTAATGTTAAACTGGGAAGACTTTATGTTACATTTCACAAAAATAACACACATAACTGAAATTTCAAAACATTTTGCTACATGACTTGGCTAATAATGCCAGTTAGATTTACCCCATCTGATATTTTATATTCTGCTTGACTAGCCCACTACTAACTCTGAAACACATATTTCCAATTTTAAAACTGAAAAAAATGTTTGGAACTTGGATAGGGCTTAGATGAACGGATTTAGCGATAACAAGTCTTTACTAGCTAAAACATTCCTTACGTTTTCATGGTGCAACACAGTTTAGTAAATCCCTAGTTTGAAAACTGTAAAGTAACTTACCAAGAACTTAGGAAGGACTTTACACACAAACCCACACATCTTTCAATTCTTCTGAAAGCCATCACCAGTGATGCACTGTGACACAACACCTGTGGACATGAAAATCCACATACATGTTAATAGTTCTGACACTGATATCTGTAGAAACTAATTAATCCTGCTACTGCAGCACTGAAGTCAACCGTCAGCAGAAAAATCGGAGTCATTCAACATCTCTTTAGTCCTATCCAGATTGTCCTCATATGTATACAAAAACAATTTCACTTTTCTGACTTTATTCCCACCCCAAGAGACTTTCTGCAGACCTGCAGAGACACTATAATTTAAACGCTGCCGAAATGGGAACTCAAAGACAACATGCTATTTCAATCAAAAGCCTAGTTCTAGCCCCATGATCCTGCCTGCCAAAGCAAAGTGTAACTCTCACGCACGCACGCACGCACGCACACACACACACACACACACACACACACACACACACACACACACACACACACAGCACAGAGCTTGTCTGCCAACGTGTGGCTTGCATTCACGATGCCTTAATGCCTTGTGGTTAGTGCTCTATCGGGGCCATGAGAAATGATTTATTAGTGGCTCCTGCCTGTATTTATAGATAATGAGCCTCCGTCAGTGTTAATAAAGACATCCATTCTCAGCCGGGAAACACAGTACCTCTTTAAGGGATTACTGTCACTGCTAAACAATAGCTCGTCCTCCAAAGATAGCCTCGTAGCGTGTGTATTTAGCAGTTTGTAAAAGTGTATTCATGTATGTGGTGGGAGGGGGGGTTACGATAGTGACAGGCTGGAGCCGGAGAAACAATCCCACTGTCTTTCTTAACACAGGCTCATTCATTAAAGATACACATTGATCTTCACTCCGAACTTTCCCATTATTGTTGTCGTCAAGCTTTTCAGTTGCTCCTTCTCTTCAGGCTCTCCATTGATCCATTTTTATAGAAGCTGGTGTCGGCAATAGCCATTCCTCATTCGTTGTGGCTTAGATGTTGGAGAAGAGTGTAGCAGAATTGAATAAGAGTTTCCCTTGTAGGCCTACGTTTGCACTTTTATCTGTCTATATGTCAGTCACATGTACAAGTGTGTGTGTGTGTGTGTGTGTGTGTGTGTGTGTGTGTGTGTGTGTGTGTGTGTGTGTGTGTGTGTGTGTGTGTGTGTGTGTGTGTGTGTGTGTGTGTGTGTGTGTGGTGATGATGAGGATGAAAGGTAGACGTGGAGACACATGAGCACTCTGGCAGTGAAGTGTGTTTGTGTGACATCATTCTGTCTCCCTCTGGTTCCAATCAGCCCATCCTCCCCTGTTAATGACACCTGATAGATTAATGACTGATAAAGAGTGTGTGTGTGTGTGTGTGTGTGTGTGTGTGTGTGTGTGTGTGTGTGTGTGTGTGTGTGTGTGTGTTTTGTAGGGGCCCACAGAAAGCCCGCAATCAGACAGCTCTCAAATTAGCGCTCCATAACTACATCCTGAGCAGGGCTTAGACTTCTGAAGCGCAGGAAAGTCCTTCCAGACAATCAGACACACACACACACACACACACACACACACACACACACACACACACACACACACACACACACACACACACACACAAACACACACACACACAGTATATCACATCACATTTGTCTTCTTTCTAGCATGGTGAACTTTGACATGGTGAGAAGCAGGGGTGGTGTTGGGGATGTCATCAATTTTAGCAGCTTACTCTCATATCCTCCAACCCTCCCCCTCCGAAAAGCATGCATGCATGCATGCACGCACACACGCGCACGCACACACACACACGCACACAGCATGACTACACTAATAAGCGATGATGCTTTTAGGTATCATGGGTCATATCAAATCATCCAACCTCGTAAAGGACCACACATTCATTTTAATGACCATACACAGAGTAGCACAACTTTTAGTTTGACCCACCTCAAATGAGTTTACTTTGAAGTACTAGTAATGTTTATTTACATAGAATTCATGAAAGGCAAGTATTACAACATGCTTTAAAAAAATGGAAAAAGTAAATTATCAAACCATATGTTAAAAATACATAAACATTAAAAATTAGATCAATTAGCAAGAAGAAAAACAAAAAAATGACTATAAACAACGATCAAAAAAACAAATATATATTTATACACGTTAGAAAAGAAAGCCTTTGCAAGATATATGCATATCTTTTCCAATAAGTCATCCTAATATATAACCAATTATCTGCAATTATAGTTAAAGATCTTTTATAAGGCTTTTTTAGATTTAATAAGCCATTGAGCTTTTGGTTTGTGAAAAAAGTCCCTTTGGCCTGTGTATATTCTCCTCAACCGTGAATAAAACCAATAGTTTCTAGTAGTAGAAATTAGACGGTCTTTGGCCAATACATTTTTTTTTCCCATTTAGAATCAAGTTGAAGTGAGAAGAATGAAGATTTGCTATTGCTATTTTACAATTTTTTTACAACTGCTTTCACACAAAATCTTTTCATGTCACACAAAGAGCAAAGCTACACACCAAATCTCCAAAACCTTAAGATGATTCTCAGCCTTTCACTCAGTTTTCAATTGCATAAAACACTACACACAATTCTCTACCTAAGACACAAAACTCTAACAGGAAGGTGACTTGCTTTCCTTTTCCAAACACAACCAATCAAAATGCTACACTTATTCACCAGGTCACACTCCTCCTGAACACTAACCAATCACTGCTTTAGTATAGGCCTATACATAGGTCAAAGGTCAGATTACCTGTGAACAATGGATGCTAACAATGAACAGATAGCAAGGGGAGGAGGAGAGAGAGGCAGGGGACGACAACAAGGAGGAGGAGGAGGAAGAGGAGGAGGAGGAGGAGAAAGAAGGAGAGCCATCTCTGATGAGATCAGGGCCACACATACTACACTTACTTATCCAGTGATCCCCCCGACCTATACAAATACACACACACACACACACACACACACATTGGTGTGTGAATATGTGTGTATGTTTATCTGATGAACAGGTGCACCTTGTATGACAGCTTCGACCACAGTGCATGAATGTGTGTGAATGGTGCCTGTAATTATGTAAAAGCGCTTAGTCGTTAAAACTAGAAAAGTGCATTTACACACACACACACACACACACACACACACACACACACACACACACGTGACACACACACACACACACACGTGTTCTTTATTCTAAAATGATACCTTTGGTTTACATATATTTGTAGTTTTGTTTTCTTGTATGCTACTATATACAACACTGTGCTACTGTTACAACAGTAATGTTATGCCAAATAAATATTTTCTGTTTCAACATTGCATTGTTGTTTACACTGTACTTCTCAACCCCTCTCAGCAAATTACCTTTACTGTAGAACATTGTATGGAAATGTAGATATAAGGCTATGAAAGACCAAAGACCTTTACATTTAGAACAACAGTGTGTACATGGTATATCCAAAAATGTACTATTATGAAAAAACGTGTTTGCCTTTTGATGCAAATGCTTCATTTTGAGATGTGTTTATGGCATTTTGAATGCAGTTTTTCATTTTGAAGGCGATGTGAGACATTTTGCATTTTGTTTGTGCAGTTTTGGGAATTGTGTGTAGTAAGGAGTAAGAAGTAAACGGGAGGGTCGGTTTTTCCATATTTTCCAGGATATGAACCAACGGCCTCTTCCCTAAACTCTGCAAGCTAAAACCATATTATAGGTCTTTTTGAATCCAGGTGGGACTCTAGTATTATGGCTTTCAGCCATAAGAGTTTTGCTTTGTCAGTCCTCTGCAGTGCCCACTGTATGATGTGAGGACAATTTCTCTCTGAGTTCAATAAAGAAGCTGGAATAAAAAGCCTTGAAACAACCTCTGTGTCATAATTGAAAAAAAAATGAAGATCAGCGTATCATCCTCGATGGTGTGTGTGTGTGTGTGTGTGTGTGTGTGTGTGTGTGTGTGTGTGTGTGTATTTTCTGCTCCTCCTGTGAACCTGACAGAGGTGACGTCATTGAATCTGGAAGTGATTCGACCAGGCTATGATGCTATTGGCCACGATTCAGAAGAGGGTGTGTGTGTGTGTGTGTGTGTGTGTGTGTGTGTGTGCGTGCAAAGTCAACATGGCTGAAGCGTACATGTAGCGCTCTGGAGCAGTCTCATGATGATGAGGTAATTTCCCCAGAGTTTAACCCTCAGGAACATAACAGACATGCGTCCATTTCCATCCCTCCATTCTTCTCTGTACCCTTTCATCCCTTTTCATCCTATTTAATTCTTCCACTTTTCCCTTTCTACCCACGCCAGTTGCTTACCTGGAGTTGTCTTTCATCACATACATGTGTCAGCCACCTTTTTTTCTTTCTTCCAGTCATACCTTTTGTCGTCTCCTTCCCACCAATGCTTCAAAAATCCTTCTTCCATTGCCATCTTCTTCTTTTTGGCTTTTACCCCCTCTTTGATACTTCAACAGCCATACCTTTTGAATATAATATAATATAATATATATAAATATATATATATATATATATATATATATATATATATATATATATATATATATATATATGTGTGTGTGTAACCATTTACTAGCTAACTACTGACAAAGCTAACGTTAGCTTGTGGATATATGACCCTTTCAGAGTGAGGAGTAAAAGAGGTAAGCTAATATGAATGGTGATGAATCGGAACCAGCACTTGATAAAATGTAGTGTAATGGCAATGTAAACTGGAAATATTTTAAATTAATAAATAACTTAATAAAAAACTAAATAATAAACTTTTCACACAAAAAAACACAACATACATCAAATTACAAAAAGCCATGATAGTAACCTTTTGCTACTAACATCAGCTAACAATAAGTTGGCATAAACAGATGTTTCTGAACTGGAATACACATCTGTACTGACTGTTAAGTTTAATATAGCTATAAACTTATTTTTGGAAGGAATACTACAGCTAGTGATACTTTAGTGACTTTTTGTTTACATAAGCCTGGTTGATTGCTTTTTTCTAAAAAAAAAGAGTAGTTAGTTACAAAGAACTTAGTGCTTTACACACAAACTTACGAATAGCTGGCACAACCCAACCCTGATATATATACTTTTATCCCCCCCCCCCCCCCAACTACCCCACCAGAGCTCCTTCAGCATGAAATTATTACATTTCCCTGAGGTGAGCCAAGCTGAGAGGATGAAGACAGGGGGACAGGCAGTGCTATGGGAGAGCGAAGGTAGCTTTAGAAGCTGATACTCACAGGAAAGACTCATTTGTCACCCTTGTCTCAAAGCCATATGTGATTGCCAAAAGTGTGTGTGTGGCGGGGCAAGGATCATGAGAGTGTGATGCACGCTGACTTTTAGGGGGGAATCTGAAAGGGGCTTTGAAGCAGCATCACTGCTCTCCGCCACATGTAGGGCCTATACCCATGAGATCTGCTTTGCTGTTTCTCTCTTACATTTTCTCCATATCTGTCTGCGCTCTCTCTCTCTCTCTCTCTCTCTCTCTCTCTCTCTCTCTCTCTCTCTCTCTCTCTCTCTCTCTCTGACCACTAAATGTTCTCCCACTCAAGGCACGTGGTGATTATGGTGGGTCCACATGAATACATGTCAGTGACGTTATGAAGCACTGAGCAGTGTCTAACTTTTTGGTTCAACGCAACTCTGTGGCCAGCTGTTACCATTGCAGTTTTGGGTCTATATATGTGTGTGTGTGTGTGTGTGTGTGTGTGTGTGTGTGTGTGTGTGTGTGTGTGTGTGTGTGTGTGTGTGTATGTGTGCCTGTACTGCCTTACAGTACAGTAAGGCTTGGGAGCAGTGAAAGGGACAAAGTCATTTGTCACTTGCGGCTTCACATGTCTGGTATTGAAATTAATGACAAATCTATGAGTGTGTGTGTTCATATTTGTTGGCTTATGTGCGGGTGATGTCATGCATGAGAGCTTCTTTTTCTCACACTTTGTGAAGCCAGCTATGCCCCTGCAGACTTTCTCAATTTGCTGACATTGCAGGCAAGAAGTGTGTGCGTGTTTGTGTCTACATGTGTGTGTGTGTATTTTTATTGCTTTTATTGGACGTTTGCTGCAGACCACAGGGAAACACTGGCATTCAAACTCCATCATACACGCCTGCCATCCACCATTATGACGCTCGCTGCCTCTGTGTGCCTGTGCACAAAAACATGGGTGTCCACTTGTGTATGTTTTGCTTTTTTCAGTCTGAGAGGTACAGAAATTCTACCTAGCAGGCTTGTTAGAAAGTTTGAGATGTAAACTGGATGGACGGCGAGTTTAATCTGCCGTTAATCAGCTCCTCGGAAAACTCACTCAAGCATCAGACACTGCAGATTGCTCTGCCTCTCCTTGTAACTCCTTCTCTGTGTTTTCCCAGTCATCACTTTACTCTCCCCAAGAATCACTCCATGTCACCCCCACCTGCCTCCACACTTCTCCCCCCAATCATCCCTGGTTTCCCTATGGAACGAGAGTGCGGTCGCCTCCTGGCTCCCTCTTCCTCTGTTGTGTGTGATGCTGAGAAGCCCTCAGGATTAAATCTAAGTCTTTTGTTTATCATCTCAGCTATTACTCCTAATGCTGGCTCTCTCTCTCTCATGCTGCGTGTGTGTGAGTGTGTTTTCCACGCATGCATGTGTGGGCAAGCTCTCAGATCAAACACAGCGTAAGACGAGCCCATAAACAAGCCTTCAGGACCACTTAGGGTTTTCAGGGAGAGTCAGTTTGGGTGGGGGGGGCTGCACGGAGGGGGAGTTAGGTACAGAAATCAGCTGCTCTGTTTATGTACCTTTCAGTGGTGATTACCGGTCCAATCTGTCTGTTTAACAGAGGAAATATCATAGCCTTGCAGAGTGCGTGTGTGCTTATATGTGTGTGTTTGTGAGACTGGGAGATGCATTATGGTACAGTTGCAGTGCAGAGGGCTGGAGAGATGCCATGGAGTTGCGTGGAATTAGAGCGCTGGTGCGGCAGTAGGCTAAGTGTTTATTTACTCATACATACAACCTTAACTGAGTCAGGAGAGTGAAAGCAGAGGAAGCAGAGGACCACCACAGACCAGAGGGTTGAGGATATGTGTCAAACATACTGTACAGTATAGCCTTGGCACTGGCCTGTGTTTCCACACAGTGCAGTGAAGGCGGTGTACTGTGTGTGTCAGTGTGAGTGGGCAGACACACTGGCAGGTAGTACCCAGCCTGAAGGAGGGGATGTATTTACAGACTCAGTTTACAGAGTGGAATATTCACAGAGATGAATGGACTACTCTATACACTCAAAATATTATTTGCATTACATTACACTGCAGTCTGCGCAGAATTGAGTCATCTTTGTGTCATGTGCTGTACAGAATATAGCATGTAAAAGGAGAGAAGCTTAACTGAAAGTGTAAATAGTTCAAGTCGTGTGGGATTAGGTTCACTCTAATGCAGTTGTGTAGTGTACATGATACGCAGGTATACAAATTCTGGGCCCTTTCTATACGCACCTCCCCACATCCACAACTATTCATTCTAGCATCTTTTTGTGCCCTCCTCACATGAGGGCCCTAGTACTCAGTCCCCCCCCCCCCAGTCCGACGCCCCTGCGCAGGTATACGCAGTATATCCACTAAGAAAGCTCCAGGATTTCCATATACCCACTTAAAAATGCCCAATGACACGCATCAACATAATTTCCATTACATGTTTGATATATTTGGCATTGTCATCTGTGTTTTTCTTCTTCACATAGGCTAAATAAAGGTATTTTCACCGTAAATTGGTGCATAAAAGTCTATCAGAATACAGGAAATGAAGTCGTTGATGCTCAAAACTTCCCTGGGGGTGGACACCCAGACCCCTGACATTTTTCCTGATGGGGAACATCTAAAAACTAAAATATAGGTCATTTCCAGTTGTGACCACTAGATAGCGCCAAAGCTACACATAAGAACTCTCAGGAGAAGGATACTGCAGGCAATAAATGAGGCAATAAATGGTTTCAGTGGTCACTGTCAGACCAGCAATAACAGTCGTCTAAATTCTCCCAGACGTACACTGTTTATATATTTTATGTAGCTTGAAGTTTAAGTCGTTTTTCCTAGCTTCCGCTTCGGATGTCTTCTTTATCCCCTCCAGCCACCGGAAGCTCTACATAAAGCCGAGGTTGCAAAGTGCGTCACTGCGCAGATCTGCTGACAACGAGCCTGAAGTCCAGCACCGACACTCTCCCTTCTTCTGTTTGTACAAGAAACCCGAGCTGACGTTTCCACTCAAGCATGGTGAAGATTGCTTTTAACTCCGCTCTGGCGCAGAAGGCGCTGGGCAAAGAGGTGCCAGCCGCTGAGAAGGTGAGCTAACGGGCTGTAGTGCGTCGTCTGAGCCCGGTGTCCGTTTTTAGCCTGGTAGCAGGCCTGCACTAGCAAGAAAGCAGTCAGATGTGACCGTGGACTTCATCTGCGTGTGTTTTACATAGCAACGTTAGTTGTGTATTCTTTTGCATTTTTGCCAAATTTGATATTAAGGGTTTTGCGGTGTTTTTCGCAAAATGCACAGAGAGCCATATTGCACCTGATGCAGCACACAGCGTGAGACCGCCCATCTTCTGAACATCAACACAGCTGTTCTGCAGAGGCCGAACATTCAATGGGATTAGGATGCTGAGTCAAAGCTGTACATGCGTTGAATGTTGATATTAAATGCATGCAATATTATGACTTACAGATTTATTTGCTGACCGTATTGGGTATGTGTATGTTTGTGTTTAGGATCCTGAGCTGGCCTCTGCTACAGCGGGCAGCGAGGGCTCCACAGGTCGCTGTCTGCTCACCCTGCTGGGTATCGCCTTCATCCTCAGCGGGCTCATCGTTGGAGGAGCCTGTCTCTATCGATATTTCACCCCAAAGGTAAAAATGTATGCTTGTGGATGTTGTTAGTGGTACATTTACCAATATATATTAGTTTTACCATTGCTAATGGCGTTTTCAATGTTTTTATTCGTGTGTTATTAATTGTTAAAAGTCGCCGCAGTCTACTTGACATGTGCCACACTCCATGTGACGCAGGTTATGTGATGTGATCCATAAAATGTTACAAGTAGCCTATGTAAGATACAAACAATCAGAGAGCATCTATACAGGCTGCATCTTGGTTTTAAATTAGATATATTAACATTACAAAAATGTGTTAAAATGTTTAATCTGCATTTGAATCATCAGCAGAATACACCAAGATGGACAATCATAGGACATATGTACCCATTTTATGTAATTGATGGAATAGCAGCCAGTCAGGAAATTTGGGTTAGGATATTGTATACAGGTACTGCAATGTTCAGGGTTTGATTCCAGCTGGGGACCTCATCCTGCGTTTCCTGCCTGTATCTACACTAGTTAGTCGTTGTCTATTAAAGGCAAAATGCTAAAGCATAATCTTTAAAAAAAAGAAGAGCCCTGTCAATGTGAAGAAATACTTTAAAACTGATGTTAGTCTACCTGCACTTCTTCTGGCTGCATATATCTAAACATAGCACAATTTAAAGTATTCAGTTCCATTGACAATATTGAGAGTATTTGATAAGCTGCCTTTTATCATAATTTTTATTACTATTAAGATAGAAGAGCAAAGCATGGAATGGAAGCAAATCTTTCACAAGTCATTCTCCCAAATCTTTTATTTTCTTTCATAGCACTATCTCTTACTGTACTGTGGGGGAGTGTTATTTGAGATTGGGAAGTGTAATTAAAGCTGCTTGCACTCTTGCCTTGGTGACTTCTGTTTTCAGAGAAAATGCAGACATATCCTTTTTAAATATTGCTGTGTTGTCAGGGAGGCTCTCGCTATATACTGTATTATTTCTGTACCCCCAGGGGTTATGCAAATGAAGCATTGCCTAAAATAGCTTATTAAACTATTAATACAATGCAGAAACACTTCTTAGTTCACGTTTAAATTCAACTTTGATTAGGAGATTCATCCCACTTACAAATTCTGATGTCACACATGCACACCTGACAATGGCCTATTGCACAACTAATAAAAAAATAAAACCACATAAGACTGCAGCACGAGTCTGGGTCGCACACACACGCAGAAGTGATAGATTGGTTTGGTTGACTTGAACAAGCTAGTTTATTTCTGTCATGAAATAATATGCATAAAATACCTACAAAAAGATACACAGTAACTAAATAAAAACTACAGATATCTACAAAAATTCAATGGAATATTGAGGGTATTTTCTGCCCCCTAGTGATTGAAAAATCATTTAAAGCAACTTTAAGCTTTGTCAGCACTTCTTTTCAGACCAAATCCGGCCTCTTTGATGTAGATACACTGAACTGTTGCCACTGATGAGCAAACTGTACTGCTGCAGTATGTGATTCCTGAGGTAAGAAGACTGGCACAGTGTGTTTGCAGAGAAACCACTGGGTGTGTACAGTAGAGCCATAGCGTGAGGCAAAGACCCACCCCACCACGTGTCAACAACAACGCCGTACCATGGTGGCATGGGTTGTATTGGTTCCTCAGGTTTTTTTTCCCCCAAGGTTGAAATACAAGTAAAGTGACGAAAGTGGGAACTTTTAAAGCTTTAGTGCGTAACTTTTGATATTAATGAACCTCCGTTACATTCAAGCCATTACCAAATGAGTTGATATAAAGCTAATTAAGACTATCAGCTCCACACAACTCTCTCTGGATTTCTCAGTAGGGCTATGCTTACAAAATGAGTGCCCCCATCGCTGAGAAAGGCCAACAGCAGCGTGGGGGGGTGCACAACCACCAAAGGCTTGCGTCATGTGGACGCGTCGACAGTGTTGTTGTCAATACTAAAAATTCTTCATGGGGGCGACAGAAACTACGCATTATAGCTTTAAATTAAAGCATTTTATCACAAAATAATAATACATTTGTTAACCATAAAGTCATGATGTCAAAACACGTGCAAGTGATTAATTGAGCTTGTTGCATGTGTCTTCCAGAGGCTGTATCACGGTGCGATGCAGTTCAGTGACGTGTCGACCGGAGCTGGAGGAGAGAGCCAGCCGTACTACCTGCCACGGGTGGAGGAGGAGGTGGAGATCTCTGACAGCATGGCCGTCATCAGCGTCCCACCTCCCCGCTTCAGACCTGGGGACCCTGCCTACATCCTCCATGACTTCAACAAGGTAACACTCGCACTGAATCATTCTCAAAACGAGATTTGAAAGAATGTGATTAGCTAATTGTGGAGGCCGCTATTAATCCACTGTGCAATATTTATCTGTAATGTGTGGTTTCGGTTGAACTTTTTTTTTTTTTTTTTTTCCTCTTTTTATTATATTTACTCTTTTTTTTTTTTACATAAGATAAGTGCTGGAATAATGTTACATATCACAGATTCTTTACATCATTTTTTTTCTTTTCATTACTTTATTTAAGGTGATGGTAGACTGTGCAATATGTAGATGCTGCCACTGAGCTGAGGCATATCAGACATGTCAGTTTACAGGAAAGTACTGATATTTAGGGCCCGAGTGCCGACAGCTGCAAAGGGCCTATTGAAACTGAATGAATTATTTTCCCGGCAAATTTTTGGCTTTTTGAGGGGCTTAACATACTCAAAAACTCACCAAAATTGCCGGTCGCATCAAGTCTGGTGAAAATTTACATATTTTAAGGGTTTCGGGAATAGGCGCACAAAAATGGCTCGCTAGCGCCCCTACAAATAAAAAATAAATACAAAAATGAGCCCCTGCAGTACGTTTAACGTAGACTAACGGAACTTGGTACACATGTAGCATGTCAAGACGTACAAAAAAGCTTATTAGAGCCATACCCTAAACCCAACAGGAAGTACGCCATTTTGAATTGAAAGTTTGAAATTAGTGCGATTTTGGCCATTTCCACGTGTCGTACTTTAACAAACTCCTCCTAGAGATTTCATCTGATCAACTTCAAATTTGGGCTGTGCCATCTTAAGACCTTAAAGATGAAAAGTGATTAAAAGAGAAACTTTTCGTCATACGATGAGTCCATGCCTGAGGACATTTTAGGCCCAAATTGACTTTTGGCCATAGCGCCCCCCGCTGGCAACAGGAAATCAGCCTTATATGACAAACATCATCCGATTTTACATAAAACTTGTGATACTGAGCCGACCCTATACTTTAACCACACCCACTTACTCAGGCCACTCCCCTTTTCCATAACTGGTGACCCATTTAAGGTAGAGTCTTGGGTGCGGTATCAGAGTTCTTTTTGATTGGTGATGGTTTGACCCGCCCCCTATGCTGTAGCCACGCCCCCTTTTAATAACTTCTGGCCCGTGGTAGAGTCTTGTGTGAGGTATCGTTGAACTCAGCAGGGAGTTCGCTTTTCATTGGTGACGGTTTGCGGTGTCTGAGTGCCGCGCAAATGCACGCTCACAAGGAGCGGCGTCTGCCAATAACCCTGACTCGCGCAGAGGCGCAAGGACCCGTCCAACGCTGCTTGCTAGCTTTAATTTTTATTGCAATTATTTTTTTGTTATTATAACTTTAGCTTTTGTGATAAATGTTCTGTGTTTGACTGTTCAACACTTATTGCTCGCAATTCATATCGTGTGTGTGTGTCTTTTTCTCTGTGTGTGTGTAGAAGCTGACGGCGTATCTGGACCTGACTCTGAGGACCTGCTTTGTGATTCCTCTGAACACCTCTGTGGTGCTCCCCCCTCAGGACCTCATCGACCTCTTCTCCCAGCTGATGGTGAGTCAGGATCAGCCTGTGTCTGCCGGATCTCTGCACGCAGCTGCACTAACATGCTGATGTTTAGCAGGTATAATGTTAACCATGTTCACCATCTCACGTTTAGCATGTTAGCAGGAATGTCATTAGTTTTGCAAGTTGTTAGTCATGAACTGTAAAAGTATTTTATTAAGTCAATATGACTTTATGATGGCGCTAGATGAAAATGTTGATGCTAGCGTGGCTGGCATGATCCCATTTCATCATGCAGTTATTTCTTGGTATCAGAAAAAAGTACTTACTTAAAACGACTACTGATGTTGTTCATTTACCAGTCCAAATGATACGTGTTTTTGATGTTGAAAATGTTGTGCTGGTTCAGATTATTCCATGTACATGATCACGTTCATGTAGGACATTTTGTTTCTTGAGTTTTAGCGAGAGTTGAACATTGAGTCAGACAGTTCTCAACCATGACATGTACAGCATGTTGTCTCGTGGTGCAATTATCGAATGTGGAAGTGGTTCATAAAATGCAGAAGGTCATCGTCATTCGTCACTCAGTTTCCCACATGGCTGCAGTTCGCTGAGCTGCTTTTCTTTTTGAAATCATTTTGTTCACAATCTCTAATTCTTGTCCCAGTCCGGCTCTTACCGCAGCTACTTGGTGCACGAGGACCTGGTGGTGACGGAGCGCATTGAAGATGTCAAGCCTCTGGGCTTCTACATCCGCCGGCTGTGTGATGGAAAGGAAACCTACAGAATGCAACGCCGCTCCAGCCTGCCAGGTCTGGATGTACTGTACAGCTTTGTTAAGCTTCACTCACTCATTCAAGTACCAGCATTTGTCTTCAGTTGCTTTCTCTCTCTGTCTCTGTCTCTCTCTGTCTCTGTGTGTGTGACTATATTCGTGGGGTCCAAAAACCGGGAGTCCAGTATACTTGTGGGGTCCCGACAGCTTTGTGTGGCCAAAATTCTGGACCCCACAACTTTAAAGGGCTGTTTGAGGGTTAAGACTTGGTTGTAGGATTAGGGTTAGAATGAGGTTCTGGTTAGGGTGAGGGTAAGGGTTAAGGTTAGGCATTTAGTGGTGATGGTTAAGGTTAGGGTAAGGGGCTAGGGAATGCATTATGTCAATGACGGGTCCCCACAAAGATAGTGACACAAACCTGTGTGTGTGAAATGAGGATGAAACCATTTTTGTGGCTGTGGTGTCACAGCGTCAAGCCTCTGGGCGGGCTTTTCCCATGGCAACGATCAACTCCTATTTAAGAGCAGACATTGCAAGGTTACATCTAAATAAAACCCATTAACAACTAGTTTCATTTGTTCAGGTACCGCTTCCTCTATGTAACGCCACAAAAGTAGCTAATTTAGGTTTTAAATTTATAAGACTATTTTGTTATTGGTGCCTGCGGTGTAATGATACACGGAAGTCACTGTTTCGGTCGGGGACATTTCAGACATTTGTGTCACACTGGAAAAACACTTTCCCGAAAGGAAACGGTCACAATAGGCTATTAAACTGAAAAGCATCTTTTATGCTCGGACACTGAAAATACAAAACAGATGGAATAATAAAAAAAATAACTTTTGCATTAGGAGGAGTGTTTGTTAGTTCCTATATGCCAAATGCTTGAGTGATTGTTTTATCCTGTGATGCGGGATAAGGAGTTGGGCTCCAGTTTGCTTTTTCCCTTCCAGTTCCTTTGTCCCAGGGCCGTCGACTGTGTGTCACCATGTTGGATGTGTTTCCATAAGTTGGACTTGAAAAGGAAATGTATCGAACATGCAGTCACTTTAATATTCGGGACTAATTTGTTTGTTTGTTTGTTTGTTTGTTGTCTTTGTGGCTGTCAGGTGGAGGCATCCAGAAGCGCTCTGCGGACGAATGTTTCACCGTCCGCCACTTTGAGAACAAGTTTGTGACGGAGACCAGGATCTGCAAGGCTTGATGGGAAAGCACGTGCATAGGTCAGGAAGCGAGAGAGAGAGAGTGTGTGTGAGAGAGAGAGAGAGTGATAGGGATAGCCAGAGTGACAGAGGTAGAGAAGGAGGGAGTAGGCAAAAGAGGGAACAGCTTTCAGCAGAAAGTTACTTTTGTATTAAACTCTTAACTCCAGTTTTTGCCTCCCCTGCTTTAACCCCAGTGAAAAGTGAATTTAAGTTACAGCGTTACATAGCCTAAACCCCCCCCCCCCCGTACCTGTATAAGTCGTAGCACTCTCGCTCAGTTATTCACTAGTTAGTCTTGTACTACTATTCAGCTTTCTTACTAAGAATACACTAAGTTTCATTTGTTCTGTTGGTTTCTGTTCTGTTGCCGTAGCTTCCTACTGAATTATTATCTTATCGTTGTTACTGTATTATAACATCTACTCATGTCTAGACGAGAGTTGTTAGTCCTTCTACTGAATATCCTAGTGATACTGAGAAGTCATTCATATCAGACCTGTCTTGTGTGTCCGCCTACTGTTCCCTTTCTTAACGGGGTTTATAGATCAGCCTTGATAAGATGTACTATATGTTATAGTGTGATATAACACAAGTCACCCAGGAAATGTATGGTACAGTTACAATACGCATGTAACATGGTTGTCCGTGTCTGTTATGGATGGTGCCAGAGATGTCGGTCACCCCTTGTTGTAGATATTTCCCAGAGGCCTCTGCCGTCCTGCTGTGTGATGACTTTATGTTATTAATTAAGGGGAGCAGTCCGACACCCTATATGACTTGTGTTTGTGTAGAAATATCATTTGTGACAATAAACTTGAAGGATGGTTGATGAGCTAAAGGGGAATTTCACCAAATCAGTTTTTAAATTCTTATTTATGAATTTGTAGTCCCATAATGTGAGATCACCTTTACTGAGGTAGCTGTAATACGCAGCTAGGCGGCTCAAAGTTTTGCAGAACTCTATATATTTAAAAATCGTCACAGGAACAATAGGTTTGTAAAAAATCCTTCAAATGAATCTGCATAAAGCAATTGTCCTTTTTTATTTTGAAAAACCCTAAAGGAAACGCTATGGGGGGAAAAAAGGCCTTTTGCCAAATAACTTCAAGTCATTTTTCAGTGATTTCCTGCACAGAGAGACAATCAGACAGAAGTGTGTGTGTCAAAATGTGTTTCTGTCTCGGCTTTTTAACACTACTAGAAGATTAGATAAAAGCCAATGTTGTGTGCAGCTACTGAAATGAATTCACTTTGTTGCTGAATAAAGTTGCATTTCTTTACCTACTGAATATTTTGGCTTGTTTGCTTCTTCTTATTATTATTATTATTACTACGACAATTAAAGCAGCACCAACACATCCTGAGTCATAAAAATAAAGGATTTTGATCTGGTTTAGGGATTTTCCTGTATTCTGTATTTCCTGATTCTTATTAAAGATGACATGTTCATCCTTCATAACAGGAACAACTCACTCTTCACCAGGCTCATACAAATTTAGAAAGAACATACGCAGCTTTTATTGAAATATAAATAGAAAACAAATTCACATTTTGAAACCTCGTTTTCACGTACTAATTAGCATGTAAATTATATTCCCCTAGTTTTAAGGAATGCATAGTATATTTCAGGGTTTAGTGGATGAGATCAAACTGTTGGTCTTTTAACAAGAGTGCTCCGAGAGCCTGACAGTAGTCTAGTCCTCCTCTGTGTCCTCTCCTGCTGTTATACAGGACAGGCGCCTGCTGAAAGTCATGCTCTCTGGTATCTCTGGCTTGCTCAGGCGCCTCCTGAACTCATCAGTGGTGAAATAATACATGAGGGGGTCCAGGCTGCAGTTCAGGCTGGCCAGGCACAGTGTGATGGGGTGACATCGCAGAATCAGGTCTGTGAGGGTGCAGCTGCTCAAGGCTTTGGATTTAACCAGGAAGTCCAGGGGCATGGTGACATGGTAAGGAGCAAAGCACACTAGGAAGACCACAGCGCAGCTTAGCACCATCCTTAACGCCTTCCGCTTCTCCCCTCGGTCAGGAATTGCCTCCGCTGTGGGCTCCCGAAGGCTCCCGGCAGTCAGACAGGTGCAGGCTAACACCAGGATAAGGGGGATGATGAAGCCAAACAGCTCGGCTAGGATCAGGAGGGCCCAGGCTGCTGGAATACTGACGTCCCTCATGGGCAGCTCTGAGAAACACACCAAGGCCGGTCCGCTGGAAGTGGGGTCTGGTTCCTTGCTGACATTCCTCAGCAGAGGGAAGGGCAGGCAGCACAGGCAGACAAACAGCCAGCCGAGGGCACACACAAACGAGTCCCCTTTACGCCGGGGCGAGTTGTACCTCAGCGGGCACATGATGAGTTCACAGCGACGCACGCTGACACACACCAGAAAGTAGATGGAGGCGTACATGTTGACGTACTTCAGATAGAAGCAGAACATGCAGAGAGTATGACCGAAGGGCCAGATGTTGTTCAGGTAATAGTAGATCCGCAGAGGCAGAGAGAGCACCTGAGGAGAGCAGAGAGTGTCAGGAATATTTTGGCTTGTTTGCTTATTATTATTATTATTACTATGACAATTAAAGCAGCACCAACACATCCTGAATCATAAAAATAAAGGAAAGTTTAGCTGGTTTAGGGATTTTCCTGTATTCTGTATTTCCTGATTCTTATTAAAGATGATGACATGTTCATCCTTCAACAGGAACAACTCACTCTTCACCAGGCTCATACAAATTTAGAAAGAACAGACGCAGCTTTTATTGAAATATAATTGGAAAACAAATCCTTATTTTGAAACCAAGTTTTTTTCACGTATTAGTTAGCATGTAAATTATATTCCCCTAGTTTTAAGGAATGCATAGTATATTTCAGGGTTTAGTGGAGATCAAACTGTTGGTCTTTTAACAAGAGCGCTCCGAGAGCCTGAGGATAGTCTAGTCCTCCTCTGCGTCCTCTCCTCCTGTTATACTGGACAGGCGCAACACTGGCCAATCAGAGCACACTGGGCTTTTTCGGGAGGGGGGGCTTAAAGAGACAGGCGCTCCTACAGAGTGTCTCATACAGCAGGTGAATACAGGTGCAGCAGCCATGGGCAGTATGAGAAAAAAAGTGTTTTTTGAACATTAAAGCATGTCAGCATGTTCTAGTACAAACACAAAATACAAGCATTATCCTGAAAATGCTATACTGTATAATAGTTGCCCTTTAAAAACTTAGAGGGGTTAAAGGGAAATGTTATCGGTTAAAACTGCTGGTTGAAAGAATAATTCATACATTAGTCAGTGATGAAAATCAGTTAGTAGCAGCCCTACCATCACCCACAAAAGAGAATTCATGTGAACAGCAAATACCAATGATAACAAGTTATTTTAGTCTTATTAGATTAGATGACTTAACCAGAAACATACGTATACAATTAATTAGATGACTGAGCACCTAATAAAACAATCCAATAGGAAATACAAAAGACATGGAAGTTTACCTGCAGCAGGTCAGCCACAGCCAGGTTCATCATGAACACCACGGCCTTCTTGGTTTCTCTGACATAAACCTTGAACACCCAGATCGCCAGCACATTACCCAGCAGGCCCGGTGCTAGGATCACACTGTACACCACCGCATACAGATAGTGCTGGTACGTCTTGAGATCTTCTGTGCTTGTACAGTTGTTGTTGGAAAAGTTCATCTTAAGCCAGTGGCTGTTTACTGTTAACTGTCAAGACAAGCTGCCAACAGGAAGCTTGAATCAGGAAAGCTGCTCGTAGTCTGGTGACGGGTGTATTTGAGCGTCCGTGCTGTCCATTATGGCGAGGAGGAGTTCAGTCTTCTTTGAGTGAAGTTAAAGTGTCCAGCCGAATAAACTGTTGATGTTTCAGAGCGCATTCAACCCCAGGTACATGGCATCCTGGTACAGGAGAAGAGAAATGGTCAGCAGGATGATATTAGTGTCACTATAAATCAGCATTTATAGCAGTGTGGTTTGCATGTTTTGCACAGATACAGATAGCTACTGGATAAAACCCTTCTCCATGAGACACACATCACATTGTACCGCATTCAGTCCCACACACACACACACACACACACACACACACACGCAAATACACTCACACCTGTCAACCAGGGCTTCAGCTTGTTATACCATCTGTTTGAAGAGTGCATAACATAAAAAGGTTGTTTGTGTGTTATGCAGCTTTTGCAGTGGCATTTACAGTAAATATGCAAACCCACAGAGACAGTCTCCCACACAGTGTTCACTGTTTAGCGTCTCTACCTGCAGGGCCGCCAATAATAAGCGCGCGTGCATGTGTGTGTGTGTGTGTGTGTGTGTGTGTGTGTGTGTGTGTGTGTGTGTGTGTCTCTCACGCTCTCTCTCTCAGTGCACATAGATATAAAGAACAATGTTTGTGGTGAATTCACAGTTCCAAAATAAGTGACACTTACATATACTGCTTGCTTTTTGACATTCCCAACAGCACAAAACAAAAGCAATGTAACCCTTGTGTTGTCTTCCAGTCGACCATGTAACTTTTAGTTTGTGAACATTTTTGTCACTTTTGCCGATATTTTTGAAGCTTTTTCCTGACAGTTTTTGTCACTTTTTCAGATGTTTTTGTCGATTTTTTCTGCGCTTTTTTTTTAAAAGACTTTTTAATTTTTTTTTAATTTTTTTGACATTTTCCATCACTTTTTTTTCAATTTTCTTTCATCATTTTTTTTTTTTTTCAAATGCTATAAAATTAAATAAAACACCCAAATTCAATGAATGTACTGAACTAATGATTTCTTTTACTTGTGAAAAGCGTTGTATGGAACCATCCACATTATTTTCTTTTTGACAAACTCCTGATATAGAAACTTTTTGAAAATGGGTGAAATTTGACCCGAGGACAACAGGGAGGGTCAAGAAGATTTTAAAAACAAAACTCTGAGGTAGAAGTCAACACTGATATACTTCACATAATGATTTTAACTTCAAATGGAAACACACAGTAATGTCTGGAACTGAGCTTGCAGCTTGTAGGTGTCATCCACCCACTGCTGTAAACATCAGTAAGTGTACGCTGGTTAGGCATGGGTTTTCCTTTTTGCTTTAACCCATATAAACTGTTTATGAACTCACATGTGAGCAGTGAAGATTCATCCTTGTTTTATGTAGTTTTGTCTCTTTTTATGATCTGATTTGACTCAGACTGAACCGATCCCTAAGCTAAGTATGGGACAGGAAAAAGAGAACTAGTTTGGATTTTCATTGTTCTGGTCTTTCAGTATTTTTACAGATGAAACTTTTGTTTTGCTTTTATCATATGTTTTAAAAAAAAAAATCATGTTACTTTAACATGATAACTATTTAGAACATGATTATGTTTGATGAGCAGAAAGGGAATAATGTGACATAAATAGGTAGTACTGATGATCCACATCATCAACAGTTGCCTTAACATTTTTAGGACGTATTCTAAACAGTCAGTATGTTACTGTTTTAGTAGTGTATGGGAAATAACACTAACTACACAAAGGTGTTTTCTGAATAACACTGATTATTATTTATCATGTACTTTGTCAGACACGCTCCGTCCTCTTCACAAGCCTAGTACACAGATCTTTCAAAGTAAAAGTACCAGTACAACAATGTAAAAGTACAAGTAAAAGTCCTGCATTAAAAATCTTCCGAAGTAAAAGTACAGAACTGTTATCAGCACAATGTACTTAGAATGTCAAAGTAAAAGTAGTCGTTCTGCAGAGTGATGTAGTGTTCTATATGCATTAATATGTAAGTAGCATTTTACTATTGTGGCTGGTGATCTAACCGCCTTATATACTGTTAGGTAGTTGAGTCCAGTGGTTCCCAACCTGCGGGTCAGGCCCCTCTGAAGGGTCACAAGATAGGAAAGAAGGAAAAAACATAAATTTATGTTAACTTTTTGAACTTTTGACATGACAAGGAGCCCCAACTAGACACTTTTTTTTGTAAAAGGTCACAAAACAAATAAGTGGCAAACCACTGGTTTAATCTTTAACAAATCGTTTTGTTTTATAGCGCATCATGTGTCTTCAATGTAAAATCTTAATCTGGTAAGTAACTAATAAGTCGCTGTAACATAAATGTAGTCGCATAAAAAGTACAATAATAACTTCTGGAGTGGATCAGAAGTATAAAGTAGCATAAAATGGAATACTCCAACGTATCATCATACAACATTCATATGAAATGTTCATATGATATCTTGCCAAAAGTCATGCACAATTTTCCGCACAGTTATTCTACAAATTTCATGAGAAATCAGTGCGCATGCGAAAGGCCCTGCAGTGCAGAACCTGCTTAGGCAAAACTACTTGGTTAGGTTCAGGAAAAGATCCTGGTATGGGTTGAAATAAGAATGTTTTTTATGTAACTTATGTACATTAAGCATTCATGACACAGAAGTCATACGCCCGCTGATTGAATTCATCATTTCTATCAGTCACACACCAATCACAGCCATTTTCACATCAAGGCGGTTCATTTACAGTGTTTGCCCATTGCTTACACACTTTTTGCAGAATTTGGCTCATTAAGTCAAAACTCTCCACACAAGCCAATCAGACAGCACTTGGAGATTAACAACTCACATCTATGACAAAATGAAACACTGCAATCAAAACTTAACACTCCTTTCTAAAAATGAAATTCTTGCAACAAAATCATACACACAAGCACCATTTGAGTTACTCTGTGTGTGTGTGTGTGCGTGTGTGTGTGTGTGTGTGTGTGTGTGTGTGGTGGGGATCTGGACACAAGACCTCGTCAACATCAGAGGAGATGTCTCTTCCACGTCCGACTCCTCTCTGTCTCTTTGTCCTCCTCTTACTCTGACTCTCATTGCCTTCATGCCGCCAAGTCCTCAAAATGGTTTACCTGAGGCCTGTCTGTAGTGCTAAGACCGATTGGTCTTCTGTTTTCTGTGCAAGTGTTTTCAGGTCTGTATCTAAGTTCCTACAATTGCCAGATGACTTCTGCATTTTGTGTGAGTGTGAGTGTTTTCCCAATGACAACAGGAGATTTCGTTTTTGAACAAAGTGTCTAATGTAAGAAAACGTGTGTAGTGTTTCGCAACAAGTGTGTTAAAGAATTGCAAACAAAGTGCAAATTTGACAATGTGTTTAAGCTATGGTTACACTGTGTTTAAGGAATGCTACAAGAAGTTTAGGTATTGAGGCTTTGGTCTAAGCATTCGTTTTTAGTGTGTAAGCAATGGGCAAAAACTGTAAGAGCGGAGCACCCATGTGTGACAGACTGCCAGTAGGCTACATTCATTTAAAATTAAGCATTGCAGTTGGTGCTAAGTCACAGTCACAGCGCAGAGACACGTTCCTCCTGAACAATTAACCGCAATGGTGAGTCAACAAATCTAATTCAACATGTGGTAGCTTTGTTGGCCTACTACTACTACTAATACTACTACTACTACTACTACTGTGTGCTGCTGTATCTTCATGTAACATCAATAGCCAGGCCCAGGCCTACTAATTCATGTTTAGGCTACTAGACAGGTGGCATTAATTCTTAATTTCCCATGAAGCTGATTGCGGTTACTTGTCAGTTAAACTTTTCATCTCCAATCCTATCTGTATTTGTGAGAAGTGGCGCTGTCCTGAGTTGACAGATAGCCTACTTTATTATCGAGTTAATAGGCGTGTGTGTTCGTGTCGGCCGCTGTCCATTTCCTAAGGTTCTGAAATGCAAACATTTTTTGACTACTTTTTTTTTTAAGCGCCCATATTATGCTCATTTTCAGGTTCATAATTTTGAGGTTGTACCAGAATAGGTTTACATGGTTTCATTTTCAAAAAACACCATATTTTTGTTGTACTACACATTCCTGCAGCTCCTCTTTTCACCCTGTGTGTTGAGCTCTCTGTTTTAGCTACAGAGTGAGATCTCTCACTTCTGTTCCATCTTTGTTGGGAGTCGCACATGCTCAGTAGCTAGGTAAGGACTACTAGCTAGAAGCTAGCACTGCTAGCGGTTAGCCACCTTGTTCTCAATGGCAAAACACTGCTACAACGCTATAGAACTACTTCCATGTCCCTGTTCCACAGGTATTTCACGCAAAGTTGGAAGTGCGCCTTCGTTTAGAAGAAGTCTCCCAGCTAATCCTGCCTTGTACTGACCGAAGTTGGAGAAACAGCTAGCTGATGTGGTATTAGCTAAAGTGGTTAGCACATACCAAATGTTTCAGCCAATGACGTAGATGTTTTTTTTCCAAGTTTGTATGTGTGTGGAAGCACCAGAGACACAAAATAACACCCCAAATTCCATCTCATAATATGGGCACTTTAAAGCACCCACGGAGGAAAACATAAATCGGCGCTTATGATCAGCGCCAAGCATAACTGTGACTTGCAATAAATGGTTCAATCTGTGACGAGATTGTTCCTGACTAAAGTGGCGTTGGTTAAGTAAATGTAAGTTGCGTAACAAAAGTATGTTTGATTAAGTTGACTTTTGCTTTCACACTGGACACGAACAGCAGTCTCCTGGGTAAAAAACAACAACCTGTGTTTGTTTGACCCATCCAGCCCAACCTCCTCTCTACACACACTTTGTCTCACAGCACATCCTGGCTCATGATTATGTGGGTTATGTACAAATGAAATAGTGCATTACTTATCGTAGGTATAACTACAAACAGTCAATGAGAACAGCCAGAATACTCAAGTAAAGTACATTTACCTCATAATTGTACTTAAAGTGCTCATAATATGCTTTCCCTTTCCTTTATTGTGTTAAATATTTTTTTTGCGCATGTTATAGGTTTACAAAGTGAAAAAGCCCAAAGTCCCCCCCAAAGGGACTTACCATCTCCAACAGAAAACACTGTTCACAAACTGCTCCAAACAGCTCTATTGTAGTCCAGCCTTTACTTCAGAGACAAACGTGGTCACTTTGGAACACACGTTATAATGCTCGCCTAGCTGCTAGCATGGCACGCCCTCATACTCTGCTCCTGACTGGCTAGTAGTCCTTACCTAGGTACTGTCAGGGCACGCCCTCATACTCTGCTTCTGACTGGCTAGTAGTCCTTACCTAGGTACTGTCAGGGCACGCCCTCATACTCTGCTTCTGACTGGCTAGTAGTCCTTACCTAACTACTGAGCATGTGCGACTCCCAACAAAGATGGAACAGAAGTGAGATTCAAGATTCAAAATCCTTTATTAATCCCACAATGGGGAAATTCACACTGTTGCAGCAGCAAGGGATAAGAGGAAAGTAGAGGACACACGTTAACACACAACAATAATAAATATTAAATAGAGTAAATATTAAAATAGTAAAATGTATTTACATTAATTGCACAGTAAATAGTAAAATGTAAAAGTACAAGTAAAATGTATTTACAGTAACTGCAAAGTCACATGTTTTATTGTATGTCTTATGTTTTATCAGTCCTGGTGTGTATATTTTGTCCATGTGGTCTACTGAGAGCAGTGCTGATTGTAGAGCCTCACTCTGTAGCAAAAACAGAGAGCTCAACACACAGGGGGAAAAGAGGAGCTGCAGCAATGTGCAGTACAACAAAAATATGGTGCTTTTTGAAAATTAAACCATGTAAACCTATTCTGATATAACCTCTAAATACAATTATGAACCTGAAAATGAGCATAATATGAGCACTTTAAGAACAGTACTTCCCAGGGGGAGGTTAATGAGCAGAGGGACTTTGTATAAGTAAAGAGGGGATTTTATAGAGATATCCACAGCGCTCTGGCCTCTGCTCGCCGACTGCCTTTTGTCCTACTTCAAGATCTCCCAGTGGACCCTCAGTCCCCAGTCTTCCTTTTAGCCTCACTAACCTTTGACCTATGTGCAACTGTTTCAGTGTGATTCTTCTCTCATTACTCTCACTGAGGCACGTACGGTATGCTTCCCTCAGAGGCTTATAGATAGCATATAGTCTTATATGATCTCAAAGGACTTTTGAGTGATGACCAATTACTGTTCTTTCGTTTCCTCCTTGCGGCTTATGGCAGCAGTGTTATGTGCACAATGATGACCTATCAATGCCAACCTTGTCAGTATGAAATGGCCGGTAACAACACAACATCTTATCAAGACAGGGACATCATTGTATGGATTGGATCTTGTTGATATTAAAGTTATATGAAATATCTGTGTTTCGAAAAAGAGGTGCACCCCTACCTTAGGATTGAGCACTTTTAGTTATCATATCTTGCCAATGGAAACACATTATTTAATCCACTGTGATTCATCCCTCTCTGGGTTTTTGGCGCCTATTAGCTTTTCCGCTCAGACACGACATCTTGCCTCATGTATCAGCACCCAAAATGTTAGGGGCCAGCACTCAGCTCCCTCCACATGTGCTGTTCCAACACACAAAACATGTCAAGATCCCCATCCCCAGATACACAGACAGAGACAAGAAACACCCTGACACTGGCCTGCAGACACACATTCACACCCTCAACATAACAGACATTCCTCAGGTTGGAGAAACATGCGAGATCCCCCATGAGGCATGACTCCACACTGAAGGCATCCAGCTGATACAGCCTCTCACACAAAAGACACAACTTCTTTTAAAGGAATCGACAATTAATATCTCACCTCTGTCTTCAAGCTGGAGGCTGTGTCGCATCAAAAAGCAGGAGGGTGAAGCATCAGCCAACACACGTACTACCACCGACCCCCCTTTCTTCCCCTATAACACTATTTACTCTCTTCTATGTCCCGCCCTCTCCCTTCCTCATTCTTTTCTCTCACTCTCCCATCCAGTTTATACTGTCTGTGTTTTCTATAATCTAAAGTTATTTGCTGTTCAATTTCTCATCTTGTTCTCTCTCTATGTCTGTCTGTCTTTCTCTCAGTGCCTCTGCTGTACTGGGGATTTCAGCACACACAGGGCTTCCTGTGAGTGTGGGGGTGTGGTTTACAAAAATTTTTTGACACCATAACTTCTGCTATTATGTCTGCTTTTTCCCTTATAAGCCACGTGTGTGCTTTTAATGGCAGATGAAATCATTGTATATCAATATATCAGGACTGAGAATCAATACTTTTTTATTTTGGCCTTTTTTAAGTCTCTTTCTCTCACATATTTCTCAACACAATATTTTCAGTAACTGAATAGCAGATGAAATTGGATGCAATGCTGGAGTATGGCAGTGGAAAAGATCAGAAGTGGGTACAGTTTGGTGGGTGAATCAGACAACTGGTGGTTCTTCCTAAGGTGGGCTGCAGACATCTGCCCGGGGGCGGGGGTAGTCTCAGTGTTGGCACAGACTTGGGTTTAGCAGATGCAAGAGGAGGTGGGTGGGTGGTTGGGGGGGATGACTTTTCAGTTTAAAAACCGACATCAGAGCCTGGCAGTTACCGGTTTTCAAAGCTGCTTCAACTGCTGCCAACTGTCTTCACCATTTTGCATTGTGAGAGGAAGTATAGCTCAAATAAGCTGGCTCCTGTATTCACTTGCTGTCACTTAGAGGAAACCTTGTTATAGAGCAACACAGACATCACAGCACTGGATACAGGCAGACAGCGCTTTTATTTACAAGACATTTACATACAGCTTTTGACATTAATGACATAGCTTATTTAAAGTTGTTGAAACAACTAGCTGTAGCTTATGTACATGAGGCGACTGTGATGATATTAACATAGATATTGTGTGCACACTCATTCTGAAGCACAGACATCATTACAGTTGCCGAATGAAGATTTGTTTGTTCTAAAGCGATGTCCTCTTGTTTACATTTAAGGTCAAAGCTTTTCTGGTCAGTTTGTATTCAGACAGCTGTGACATTTGAAATCATCTCGTTTTCCAAGTTGGACTGCATCTGTCATGTTCAGCTGTGTCATTTAAACTATTTTGCCTCTGAATATTGGTAGTCCTTTCCTGAGCAGCTACTCTCCATGCTCATCAGTCGGCCCGGGGCAGGCCGCTCTCTTGGCGAGCTGATCGGGGAGGAGAGCAGCGAGGTGGTGAAGGAGGAGGTGCGCCTGGTCAGGTGCTGTCTGAACTCGGCTGTCAGAAAGTAATAAAGCAGAGGGTTGAGGCAGCAGCTCAGGCTTGCCAGACACAGAGACATCGGGTGGAACTGATGCACGGCCAACCTGGTCGCGCAGTCGTACACTATGTCCTGCGACACCATCAGGTAGAGCAGGAAGTTGAGGTGGTAGGGGGCAAAGCAGATCAGGAAGAGGGCAAAGCAGCTCAGCACCATCCGTAGAGCACGCCTCTTCTCAGCGTGCATCTGCTTTTCGTGATATTTATCCGTCTGACTGTTGGAGGTGACGGACTGGAGTCGGCTGCGTGCTGACAAGTTGAGATCATCTGTGTTTGACTGATCCTGGGTCTGTCTCTGGATGAGAGAGCGGGCGATGCGGATGGAGCTGAAACTGATGCAGGCCAAAGGAATTAAGAAACCAAACAGTTCACCGAAAGCCATCATGGTGACTGCCACAGAGAGCCGCAGACGACGCATGGGCAAGTGCCTGAAACAGGTGTCTTTGGAAGAGCTATGAATGGAGCTGCTGGGGCTCAGAGACGAGGGTGAAGTGATGTAACCTAAGGGATGCTGGGTAGGAGTGGCTTCCAGAGGATAGGACATGTTGTAGACGGTCTGTGTGCTGACACCAGGGCTGGTGGTGCTGGTGGAGCTGCTGCTGCTCCGCATCAAGATGAAAGGCGAGCAGGCCAGACCGACCACCACCCACACTACGACACTGATCAACAGGTCATAGCGCCGCCTCCAGCGGCGGGCAGAGAACGGGTTGAGCAGGAAGACGCACCTCTGCATGCTGATACACACCTGGAAACAAGAAAAAAAAATTGTCAGAAAAACAAGATTTAAAGCAAAGGAAAGTACATTTGTTTCGTCAAGGAGAAGAGAGGCTTAGACTCGAATGACCTACTGTTATGCATTGACATTTAACTCCTTATAAATAATTAGAAATGGCAGGTGTCATGTTCAAGTATCCTCACAGTGTTCCGGGATTATTTCCACTTTACTGCCTGCTTACCAGGAACACTATGGCGGCGTACATGTTGAGGTATTTGAGGTAGAAGCAGAACAGGCAGACGCTTCGTCCAAAGGGCCAGGTGTGTGTGAAGTAATAATAAATCCTGAGGGGCAGAGACAGGATGTGGGCCAGGTCTGCTAATGCCAGGTTTATCATGAAGATCACCGCCTTGGTCTTCTTACTGTGGAGCAACATGCAGAGTTAGTCATGTCCAGAACGTGTGTGAGGCTTTATATGTGTGTGTGTGTGTGTGTGTGTGCGTGCGTGTGTGTGTGTGTGTGCGTGTGTGTGTGTGTGTGTGTGTGTGTGTGTGTGTGTGCGAGTGCACGCGTGTGCATGTGTGTGTGTGTACCTAATGTGTCTGCAGAGGACCCAGAGAGCAGTGGTGTTGAGCAGCAGCCCGGGGATGAAGAGCAGCAGGTAGAAGTAGGTGTACATCTTGTCCATGCGCTGATCCCAGCTGGTCATGTTGTGTCCACATTGTAAGGAGGAGTTGGCCTGGGACTCGTCCCACACTCCAGATGTATTCACAATCATTTCCTCTCCAACACAGACACTGGTGGCATAACTCAACAACCCTTTCCCCTGATCAATCCTGCATCTTGTAACCCACAATCACTGAACACCTAAAAGAGAAAAATGAGAGGTGACAGCTAATGGAATTGATACTATAAACATTATTTTCTTTTTTTTTAAAGATTATTTCTTTTTGGCATTATAGGCCTTTATTTGATAGGACAGCTTAGACATGAAAGGGGAGCGAGAGGGGGAATGACATGCAAAGGGAAGCAGGTCGGAACCAAACCTGCAGCCGCTGTGGTAAGGACCAGCCTCTGTATATGGGCGCACGCTCTACCAGGTGAGCTACACAGAAGCATTATTTTCTAACATATAATTTCTAAAAAATACCAAATAATAACTAACATTTTTTAATACGACATCCTTTATAAAGACTTCATAGGGTATAACTAATTGATTTTTACCATAATTTACTAACGCTTCATGGATCTGTTATAATAAGTTATTAATAAGGAAAACACTTGGGTTGCCAGGTTGTGAAGAAAAAAAACATCTCACTACAATACAAGGACCATGATCCTCCTCAGTAGAGAACGTTTGTGAGTATTTTGAAGACTTCTTGAAAGTAGAAGTTGACAGTTTATTTTTTGACATTGGAAACAGCAGTTGGCTGTTGAGATTGTTTCGCTAACTGCAGTTTGCAGTTTCTTTCAGTTTCATGCTTATCTTTAGTTCATCAGGAAGACTCCAAAGGACTTTCAGACATCTTACCTTCTGGAGAAAGGCTGTTGTTAACAATTACAAATGCAGACAATGTTTGTGGGTTCCTGTCTTTATCAAACGCTATCATGTCAGCAGTTTCAAATGTTGGGAAGCTATTAATAAAGTTGTCATGAGTTTCACATTCTAATAGGCCATCAAGTCCACTGCTACGGATATAGTTACAGTCATATACAGCATTGATAGAAATGGTGTAAGATTGCAGAAATTATGCAATGTAAGCAATCATAAATGTCTCTCTTGCAATTAACTGTAAAAAAAAATTACATTATTCATTTAATATGTAATTAAAGCAGCACTACTTAGCCTTAAGTAAACAGAGTTTCCACAACAACCGGGTATAAATATTAATAAGTAGTTCATAAATGTAATTCGCCCCACATGCAGCTTTTTTCCCCCCCAGAAGGTAAGTGCTGCAAGAGTCCATTGGAATGGTCCTCCTGATGAGCTAAAGAGCTAGTTAACAGCTAAAAGCAGGAGTAGTACATGCATTTTGTGAGAGAAAAGGGGTGAATCTCCCACAAATCTGACAAATGTTTATTACTCATAAAAGTCTCCTCTATAATATATAAAAAAGTCCCAAGAAATCCAAGTGGTGGAAAGTATACATTGCACAGAAAAAAAGAATCATTTGCATACCTTAAGAAAGCCAAGTCATGATTTAACTAGATGATTCATACTAGAACGATGTGAAATCCTTTCGTGGCAGGCCAGCTTAGGGCACTGTTACATTTGTGAACTACAGGAATTTGATGTTTAATGTTTTCTGTAATATATTTAATGTCATATTTGCACAACACTTTGTAAAAGTTACAACTAATGGCTTTATTATTATTTTGACAAATCATCAATCAACAACTTTTGGGGGTGCCAGGTCGAGAAAAATCGTGTTGGCTGCTGTTTATCATCCACCAGCATGACTACTAATATAGTACAGGCATTGTGCAACATGACCCCACACAAATTGCAACAGAAACTCTTTCAACTGATCTAGTCTCATAAAAGTCTCCTCTGTAACATACAAAAAGTCCTAAGAGATCCAAGTGGTGGAAAGGTTTGAAAAATACTGTAATCGGTGATGCCACAATTTCCCATTGCAGCCCATGTTAAAGGGAGATACTACAGGTGAATAGGGAAAATATTTTAACTAACAGATATCACTCCCCAGTTGATTATTTACATTAAGACAATATTTTTTGTATTACAAATTTTCTGAACTTTTATGTTTATTTATGCAAATGAGACATTATCTTCCTAAATATGTGCTAATGTGCATGAATAAAGGTGTTTCTTAAACGGACCCTTTTTTCACTTTTTGGCTTCGTAAAATAATATTTATTTATAAATATTATAAATTATTATATAATATAAGGGTAACTTAGGTTTTTTTTTTCAACCTGGACCCTTATTTTTCCATGTTTTTGTGTCTAAGTGAATGATAAATGGAGTCTGGTGGGTTTGGTGATGGTGTTTTCGGGGCCTTTTTCATGTTAAACTAAATGGATCTTATTCTTTAACAAAAAGGTCTATCTCTGTAAGGATCCTTTCCATAATGTTGTCAGACACTTATATAATAATATGTTATATAATAATAATCTGAGCCTGTCAGTGGCAAAAACAGCACTTTCAGTGGACAGACATTGACAGTGTGCATTTTCCATTGCTGCCTGGTTCGGAGCTGCCAGTTCCAGCATTCTCACTCAATACTGGACCAAAGATTTCGAAAGATTTCAAAGATTTGTATTCACATTAGTCACTTAGACACTATAGTCTCGCATTGCCAGACCTTCCTCCACAGCGCTGCGGAGGAGGGTCTGGCTAGTCCACACAGCATTCCTGGATGGGAGAAAAATGTGCTCTGGTTTATTGACATTTCTTTAAACCAGTCACAATCGTCATGGGCGGTGCTGAGCGCCGGACGGAGCCACGGTGCCTCTGCTAAATAGCCTCAGGAAGGAACTTGTTTTGGTGGAACGTGTACGTTCAAAAGTAGTTTTAGTCGTGCAACAGAAAACTGAGATTGGACAGATAGTCTAGCTAGCTGTCTGGATTTACCCTGCAGAGATCTGAGGAGCAGTTAACCACAGTCCTCACAAATCCACCAGAGGTTAGAACACCAACACAAAGAAAGAGGAAGGAAACGGGCAACCGGCCAAAAAGAGTGAAATTCTGCTCACCGGAGCAATCCTGGAAGTGGAACATCGTGGATATAAACTATTTAAACACCAATTCATTGAAAAATAGGGTCCAAGTTGAAAAATATCAAATACTTTTATTTGTGCAAATCAGCACATATTTAATTAGATGATGTCTCATTTGCATAAATAAACATAAAAGTCCATTACAAAAAAATATTGTCTTAATGTAAATAATCACTGGGGAGTGATATCTGTTAGTTAAAATAGTAGTAGTGGTATCTCCCCTTAACATGGGCTGCAATGGGAAATTGTGGCATCACCGATTACAGTATTTTTCAAACCTTTCCACCACTTGGATCTCTTAGGACTTTTTGTATGTTACAGAGGAGACTTTTATGAGACTAGATCAGTTGAAAGAGTTTCTGTTGCAATTTGTGTGGGGTCATGTTGCACAATGCCTGTACTATATTAGTAGTCATGCTGGTGGATGATAAACAGCAGCCAACACGATTTTTCTCGACCTGGCACCCCCAAAAGTTGTTGATTGATGATTTGTCAAAATAATAATAAAGCCATTAGTTGTAACTTTTACAAAGTGTTGTGCAAATATGACATTACATATATTACAGAAAACATTAAACATCAAATTCCTGTAGTTCACAAATGTAACAGTGCCCTAAGCTGGCCTGCCACGAAAGGATTTCACATCGTTCTAGTATGAATCATCTAGTTAAATCATGACTTGGCTTTCTTAAGGTATGCAAATGATTCTTTTTTTCTGTGCAATGTATTTGCTGGATGCCAAATTAAACAGACTTGTGAAAAATACTGAAAAATGTGTAATAAATCAGAGTTGTCTCTGTCTGTCAAACATTGCAGCAGGAAATGTGTGGAAGCAAGACAAAGCATTTGTTCTGCTTATCACTGAGGCATCGCTTTTCCTTCTGCCATCAAGATGACACCACACCCTTCCTCTGCCGACCCCAGAGGGGAAGGAAGAAACTGCTTTTTTTTTATCTGCTTGGATGTAGTTTTCACCAGTTTTGACTCTTGGACTGCTATGGCCGCGGGCTATCAGTCAACGGATTCCCGCGCGTCACCTATACAGTTAAGTTTAAGCAACCACGTTGGCAGACTTGAATTTAAGGAAGTAATACGTAGGCAGGTTCGAGGTGAAATTGTCCATTTTTAAACTCATTTGAACAGTTTCTCAAATTAGCAGGCAAATAATTTAGCCTGCATGACAACAACAGAGACATTTGACAATAATACCATTAACACCTAATTTACCTTGAATAATGCCTGTAAAATACATCTAGTAATACATACATACTGATACATTTTGACATACATTATACAGTAAACATTTTGAATGCTAAGTGAAAGAGGATTTAATAATAAACGTGACTTTCACCACAAAATGTTCAGACAAAGCACAGCAGTGTGACCGCCTCACACATTATTTCTCTCAACCCAAACTGTAAGATTACCTTGTGCTTCTCTGTCGTCTCCCGTAATGATCAGAATGGACAGAGGGGTGTGTTCAGAGCCAAGAGTGACCACCAGCAACCACATATTCTAGTAGCTTCATACTTGTCTGATAACAGCAGGCTGATGCCCAGACACTCTCTCCTCCTCGCGCGGCACAGTGGCAAACGGGGTCAACAGCAAACCTTCCTGTCGCACAAAAGCAGCAGAGAGCTGTCAGTGTGTGCATGTGAGTGAGTCTATATTAACCCGCCAAAGATGTGGTTTCTGTTTGCTTGTTTTTGCATGGGGTGGTGCTGTCTGGTGTGGGCTGTGTGATCAGGCGAAGGGGAAGCTCTGTCCTCGTGCATGCAAGTGTTTTTCTACCGTTTGTAACATCACTGAGCCAACAACTCAGCCAAAACTTAAGACTAGAGTTGTGGTATCAGCTCCGTTACCGCCTAAAACTCTAGAATCGGTATCAGGAAGTACTGGAGTTAATGCACCGATCCGATACCACGTAATAAAGCCCTAAAGAAAATCTACGTTAAAGTAGTTTATTTATGTTCTTTTTCCGTTATAACTAACTGTCAAACTGCAGAATAAAAGAACGTTCTGTGGCATTCATGTTTCACAAAGAGTTAAACCTGAGCCAGACAGACAACAAAGATAGAAATCATATCACATCCATACAGGGATAGTAGTATACAGCTGTTAAAACCTAATAAAATATATGACACACTGGTATCGGATCAGTACTCGGTATCGGACGATACGCAAGTTCAGGTATCAGAATCGGGAAGCAAAAAATGGTATCGGACCATCTCTAGTTAAGATGCATGCAGTATTGGGCACAAGCAGAGTGTGAGTGTGTGGTTAAGAATACAACAAACCAGCACTTCCTGGTAAAGACATTGATCTAAAAGAAAACACATGGGGAGACAGATGTTAGTTTTCTCTTACCTCTGTAAATGTCTAATGCAGTGGTTCTGGTGGGTGGACACAGCAGAATCTGAGGGCATGCAGTTTGTGTCTACACTACTTTACTGTATTGCAGATTACTATCTGTCTCTGTTTGGCATCCTGCAATGTTTGGAGATAGCTTCCCCTATCAGATACTACACTTCCTTTTTTAAAACTGTTGTTTATCACAGCATTAATTGTGCATAGAGGCGTATATGTGTGCTTTATTAGCAGCAGTACTGAATCTAAGTACTTAAGTAAAAGAACGATTTATTCTCTTAATCTTATTTGCATATTACCAAAAAAGAAATTGGTTAGTTGGTTAGTTTGCACCTTGGTCAGTGAGGGCACTGTGTCTAGCGACCCGTAATTTACAAAGGGTGTCATGATTGTGAAGTCCGTCTTGTCTCCCTCGTCTTGTCTAGTTTACTTCCGGTCTTTAGTTTTCCCTCCTTTGTGATTGCCCTAATGTGTTTCACCTGTCTTCCCAGCCTAGTGTCACCCGTCCCTTGTTAGTCCTCATTACCTGGTTTATTTAGTCTCTGTGTTGTCTTTGTCTGGGGTCGGATCATGGTTCATTCTGTTTGCCGTGTATTCTGTTGCTGTGTTTCCTGTTGGATGTTTCTGCGGTTGGTTTTATTCATGAATGTGTTTTAAGACGTTTATTTATATTTTTTCACTTGAAATAAAGTGTGTGAAGCAGCGGAAATTTGGGAGGCGGATGTGAAGAGGTTCATATATAGATATGAACGCCCAGACAGCCAGACGTCAGCAGTGTGACTGATCAGTCTCCCCGAGTTGGTCAAAAATATGCCTCGGAACACAACAAAGCGACGTGACGTAATACGTCTCCATAACAGCAGGCGGCGCTGATCTGTATTGTCGCCCAAAAATGAAAACCGGCAGCTGATTGGACGAATGCGTCACGTGGGTCTGGCTTCTCCGGAAATTCAGAGCCAGACTGTCATGGCGGCTTGTTCAGAATACGATCTCATATTGGACTAAAATAGTTCACCGAAACGTGTTTCTGAAAACATTTTAAGAAAAATAAGCCATACAGGTCAGTTTGAAAGCTTTTCGTCAGATTTTGAGAGACGCTCATTCCGCTCCCTGTTTCCGGGTTAGCTCTCCACCAATCAGATGGGTCATTTGAGTCCGACTGCCGGCAGTGCCCGCCTTCCGATTCAACATGTCAAATCGGCCCAAATGAAGGCCTCGGACTGGCGACGGCATGGAACACACCGAACAGACTCGAGTCACTGACCTCGCCAGACTGTCCAACGGCCGATTATCAGCGCTGTGTGTCTGGGCCTTTACGCAGCCTGGTGGAGAAGTAAACGATGCTGTGGACAGAAATAGATTGCAACTATGATTTAAAAACAGGAATAATAAAAAAAACATTTTCACTTTTACCGGCGGCTGTATGACCGAGGGTCAGCGGCGCTGCGCCCGGGCTCTGGAGCACCGGACCCGGCTTGGAAGCAGATGAAGGATCGGCGGTGCCCCATATATACAGTATCTATGGCAACCAAACTTCACTGGTGAGACAAACGTGTGACGGTCAGGAAGACGTTTTGGCAGGGGGAAAACTGATCCGAAAATGTAACGGAACGTTGTAGAAATGTAGTGGAGTAGAAAGTATAGATAATTGCTGCAAAATGTAACAAAGTAAATGTATTCTACTTAAGTAAAGTACAGATATGTGAAAAACATACTTAAGTACAGTAAAGAAGTGTAAATACTTAGTTACTGTTACGAAATACAAATACTTCGTTGCTGTTTATTAGTTTATTAGTCCTCTGAAACTTCTCTCCTGAGGTTACTGATAGCAAGGAGTAGCTATTTGTCCTTTCGTAATACAGTTATGGTTTCAGATGTGTAGCATCTTTTTTTTACCTGACTATGAAATGCAAAACTAGTTAGACGAAATGGCTGCAGTTTTATCTAATCTTTTAGTTTCACATCACACTGCACGTGAAGTCACACCCAAAGAAAACGACTGCTGGCAGTTTCCCAGGCTGTGACAGGCACATGCATTGCCTGTGCAGCTTCCGGGGCTGCTTCTGTGTGGTTTCACCTCAACACACATGGTTTCATTTAGAGCCAGTACAGGCTGATAACAAATCCTCTTTGACATTTTATGTCATTTATCTCTTTGTGTGGATTCTGTAGAGCACTTTGTGTTACATTTTATATGTATGAAAAGTGCTATACAAATAAAGTTTAATTTAATTAATTGATAATCAAGAACTGAGAAGTGAGAACTGAGTGCGACTGAAGTCGCACAAACAGTGACTTCAGACTTGACTCGGACTCGAGCTTCGAGACTCGTCAACAACCTGTTTTCATGCAATTATTGCTTTTTAAATCTAAATGTATTCATGTATTTCTATTTTCTTGGGGAAACGTATGACGAGCTGCGTGTCCCCTGTCCTTTGCCATAATGTGCAACGTAACGCATGCGCTATGCCTTATGTGCGCGCACTCATATATCAAAAAATGCATTGATGATGGCGACACCAAGTCCTCCCAGAGTTGTGCCTTTTGTCATTAGTTTTGCTTTCAATAACTTGGTAAACAGTGACAGTAAGAGAACAGCTACATACAAGGTGTGTGGCACCAACATAAATGATGCCGGAACGTCGAACTTCATCAGGCATCTCAAAACGCTCCCAGATAGGTCAGTCACTTGCTAATGTGAAAGAGACGTTACATTTAGCATATATCGTCACAGGTAACAAGCTAACCATCGCAAAGTCTTGTGCTAATGCTGGGAACAGGCACATTGTATATTTATAGTTGTATCCATATGATGTGACAGCCTTAGGTTAATATTTCATCAGGTTGTTGTTAAATAGCAATACAGAAAGTATCAGTTCTCACGTTTGCACCATGGTTGGTGTATTAACTTTCAATACAGATGTTTCCCTCACACTTTGAACACTGAAAAGTGTAATGCATGATGAGGTTGGGCTTTACAGCCAGTTAGTAACACAGACAAACATGCATTCTTTGGTGCAGATACCAAAATGTTGAAAAATACAGTTATGAAATTGAAACAGAGTTCTTAATTTGTGTTTCTTCAGATTTTATTGCAGTAGACCCCATAAAGTTATCCTACACCTGATTTTGATGCTGTACTGTATGGATGGAGCTACAGGACATGCTCTGAATTCATAAGATTTAACAATACAGTGTTAGGGACAGATCAGATGGCCAGAGACTGGAGACTTGACTTGGACTCGAGCTCAAAGACTTGAGACTCAACTTGGACTTCCAAAAAATGACTTGTGAACATCTCTGATACAGAAACACGTTGAAAGCAAATGAACACATGATAGTCTGTGGAGTCTATTCTGGTGTTTTCACTAAAATGTTTGTTTTAACTTATGGCCACTAGAGGTCAGGACAGGCCAATTCGCTCAGTATACTGAGCCACAGTGTGCAGTTTTTTCTGCTACAGGAAGAAGGGCAGATTGCTCCATTAAAAGATACATTCTAAGGGTTGTTGCAATATTTCTCTCCACTCCAGTGTATTAGTCTTCCTCTCTGCTACCCTTGACCCTAATTCCAGAAGAGTCCGTTTACTGTTGTCTGTCTGTCTCTGCTGCTGCATGGTCATATCAGTCATCATCACTAGATTTTCTCTCTCTCTCTCTTTCAGTGTACATACTGCTGCTGCAGGTATAGAGGCATATGGCATTCCCAAGTAAGGCCACAGATCTCTCACTCTGCATGGCTCTGTGAAAGAATGGATAAACAACTTGTACTAACATCATGTATAATGTCCCCCTCTCCAGCAGGAGCCTGTTGTATACATACAGTACAAACAGAAACATATAGACGACCCTGCTGCTGGTCCTTACAGTGACTCAGCACACCGTCACTGTTAAAGGCCAACACACAAGCAAGCCGGGAACATGCTAGCATCACAATAGCTCTCTGAGAATCTTTCCATTTTCTCTGTACTGTGCTGTTTACTCCATGGCATTTTGTTTTTAAGACTGTACATGAGTTCATTCAATAAAGAGTTGAAGAGCGAATGAAAGCTCTGCAACCTAGCTAGCCTACTGTCAGTTAGTTATATCCCATGTGATAGAAATGTATGTTCTGATGGCATACCCGATGCCTTTTGGATAAAACTATTTACCAAATGCACCGCAAAATCATACAGGCAAACCCCTGGATCTGCTGACATTACTGTTTTGCTCTACGTGCGGTGTAACACGATGATTTGAGGTTTTTAGTCAACTGTACTTTGGAGTGTGTGTGCATTGCTGTGTGTAAGAGACTTTAAGCAGTCTAAGGCCAGATTAAGACAGAGAGCTCATTCAGAAGCAAACAATGGACCGTTGCTCCAGTCATAATAAGCATTTGGCCTGTGACACAGCACACAGGCCAAGGTCCTCGACTGGATCAGAGCTGCATTCTGCTCGCACAACAAGATTGCTCTGTCCGCTTGATGTAAATGAAGAGCCGGAGTAAAAAAAAACTCCTCCTTGAGTTCAAACAGCCATGCTGACAAAGGCTGGTTCAGAATGTTTGACCAAAGCAACAGGCACGATGTGGGGGACAGAAATAATAAATTCAGTCAAGAATGCAATTTGAAACAGACATTTAATGGCCTCAAAATGTCAACATGAGACACATTTAACTCAGTAGGTCAGCGCGCTGCTGTGTTATAACAACAATGGGTCTCACCACACTAAAGAGTGTCAGAACATTAATGTCTAAAATGATATATATATATATATATATATATATATATATATATATATATATATATATATATATATATATATATGCTGTGAAAGCTTCAACTTCATAACAATAAAACTTAAGGGCTCAGTGTGTTACTAAAGTACTAAACAGCATATTTCAACAATGTGGATGGAAATCTCCATTCTATCCACAATCCAGTGCATTTGTGAGTGTTTGTGTGTGTTAAGCCTGAGTGATGATGTGTTGCAGTCTCTTTTAGAGGCTCTGCGTGTCACTGGACAATAGTCCTGGTTTGGCTGGGTCTCTGATCCCTGTAGTGTTCTCTCATAATAAACACACACAGATACATTCCTATGCGCTCCAGCGGTGGATTAATCCGTAAAGCCCAGGCCATACCTCAGGACTTACCTCAGGACTTAACTAATCTGCTGAGTTATGTGTTTTGTCACTTCCAGGACCAAACAGCTGATTGCTTTATTTGTCAAATTCAGTGCTCCTGTCAAACCCACACTGTCCTTCTTTACTGTCTTTTGTCCCTGCTGAGTCAGAACTGACTCTCAGACACCTTTGACTCTTTTCCATTGCTGGCCAGAGTGTGTGTGTCTCTGGGGAGAGTGTTTTCTGTGTCCTGGGTCTCAGTGTCGCTGCGGGGGATACTCTCGGGCCGGGAGCCCGACCCTTTGCCTCCCATGGTCAAGCTTTTCTGGAAGCTCTCTGAGGTGAAGTAGTAGACCACAGGGTCCAGGCAGCAGTTGAGGCTGGCGAGGCACAGAGTGATGGGGTAAAGAGTTCGGGCAAAGCGCTCCACCGCGCAGTTAGCCAGGGCCTGGGTCCGCACCAGGGCGTACAGGAAGAGGATAGAGTTGTAAGGGACAAAGCAGATGATGAAGATGCCCAGATGGACCAAAATCATTCGTAGGACACGTTTCTTGCTGTCACAGCCATGACCAACAGTCATCGGACGCCGCAGCGTCCGCAGAACAAGCAACGAGCATACCAAGTTGGCCAGGAGGGGGAGAAGGAAGCCCACAACCTGGAAATCAATAAGAAGCATAACAAAATTAAAAAGTAGAACGTCACTGCTATGTCTCTGGTTGGTTTAATTTAAAAAAAAGAAGTGTATTTTTATGTTTATTAGTGCTGGGTACCGAATTCAATACTTTTTAGGCACCGACCGAATTGCCTTTAAAGTATTGATCTTTGAGCCTCATCATTCAATACCCAATTTCAATACCTAAGGAGTAAATCTCATCAGCGTCAGTGAGCCAATAAGCATGCAGCATGCATCCAAGATCTAATAATGTCTGTGATTGGCTGTCTAATGTTACACGTCGCAGAGGCACGCAGGAAAAACTCTACATTACACGGAGACGCCTCACGTAGTCGGAGCTGAAACATGAATAAAAAGATTTGTGCCGTAATGTGTAATTTCTTTTTGTTTTATGAAGTTGGTATAGAAGAAAGTAAAGGAACTATTGAATATTTTTGAACGATACACAGCCCTTATGTTAATATGTGTCCATGTGACTATCAGAGCCTGTCTCTCCTCACTCACCTCGATGAAAATGGTGATTTTGGACAGGTAGGTCCTCCAGGTGCTCTTGGAGAAGCCCTCAAAGCAAGTGGTGGCTCTGTTTGTGCTGTTAATGGTGGAGAAGAAGGTGACTGATATCCCTCCTCCTACGATGGTCAGCCACACGGCGGCACACACCAGCGCCGCGTTTCTGCGCGTGCGGATGGAGCGGGAGCGGAACGGGTAGACTATCGCCAGGAAGCGGTCCACGCTGATGCAGGTGAGGAAGAGCATGCTGCCGTAGATGTTGGTGATGAAGGCTGTTCCTGAGACCTTACACAGTCCATCTCCAAATGGCCAATGGCGGTTAACATTGTAGAAGACCTTGAACGGCAGCGTAAAAACAAACACTAGATCGGATAGCGCTAAATTAGTCATAAACATTGTGGTCTCGTTGCGCATCTTCATCCGGAAGCAGAACACAAAGAGGGCGGCGCAGTTGGTGGTCAGGCCTAAGACAAAGACCACACTATAAACCACCGAGTACAAGTTGTACTTGAAGGAGTCGTCAATGCCGCAGTCCTCCATTCCGGTCTCGTTGAGCACCAGACTAGCCATAGTGGCAGCTTTAAGAGGGAGGACACTCCACAGAAACAGGGTACACCAAAGCCGTCAGGAAAGGGGGGAGTCGGGGCGGATATCTGGGGACCGGAGGTGTCAGCAGGGGATCCACCCGTCAAGTCTCCTCCAAGTCATCGTGGACATTCAGACACACAAATGGAGGCAGGGGACAGTCAGGATGCACGGCTGCGGGGATGGTCAGTCATCCTGTGGAGAGAGAAGGAAAAGCACACGGTCACTTCCTCGCTATAAAAGTTACAGCCCGAGAAGCAAACAACTCCAGTTCTCCATAAGACGAAGCATATTGTAAAACGTGTATCCCTTTAGCCATTACATCATGCACATTTGTACGTTTAATGTATTTAAACGTACAGAAGGCAGACATTTATTCCATGTTACACTAGTGGGAGTTATAAACAACTGAATCTCGAATGTACAGCAAACGATATCATATCGATAGGAATGTTTCTGATAAGACATCTGGCCAACATGCAAACACCTCCATTTTTTCTTTCTTACAAATAATACTACCGTCACATATTTTTTATAACATTTATCAATGTGTCTGACAGCCTTCACAGTGAAGCAATGTAAAGCAGTGTACATTTAAAATCATTCGCAGAGAAGGAAAACACATTTTAAATGCTTAAAAATCAACTTTCTAACTTGCATTTAGTCAATTTTGCCATGGCTGTAACATTCAGTTTGTCAGCATGTGTATGCCTTTATGCAGTTCCTGTCTTATCTGTGAGTATAAATAAAGTCTCATCTGTCCACAGTGTTTCAGTTCACATGGCAGTGTGGCATGCGGCACTCAGGCCGTCATCAGGACTGTGAGAGGTGAATGGCTGCCAGAGACAGAAACGTGTACTGTAGATTAGGTGATTAAACATACTTCCTTTCAGTCCATGTAAAAGAGACCAGTGTCAAATCCCCTTTCCAACTGCAAAAGTAGAGAAAGTATCTAAGGCTGAGCTGCAACTGAAGGAAGTAAATAACTCATTGAACAATTCAAATGATTTGACATTGTAAAAGACAATGTGTTTTATAGTCTTTTACTCAAAGCAAAATATTTGTTTCAGAACAGGAACTAGATTGTTGGGAATATGTTGAGTTGGAGTTATCTCTATCATAGTGTGCTGTGTTCTATTAACACACTTGATCTTCTACATCTACAATCAACTTGTTTTGTATCGTGGAAGTGATGACCAAAGAGTTATTGATCATGTCAGAAAATTGTACATTGTATGTTTTGTTTTGTAAGACATTTAACACAATGTAATAACAAATAACACAATATGTATCACATCAACTAAGTGATGGCAGATTTGTGTTTTTGTTCAAACCTTCCACGTACAGAGGCATTAATCAGCACAACAAACGACACTGTTTCAGTGTAGAAGCCACACATTATCTCATTGCACCTACTGTGCATTTTCACAAACACTCTTAGTAGTTCTTTGCTGGCAAATAAATGTTGGGAGCTGAACCACAAAGACATGTGCCAAACAATTGGTGTGGAGTATTTGGACTGAATCGCTGAACATTTAAGTGACTCAGCCAAAACAAAAGCGGAGGTAACTTCACGTCTCTCTCAATCTAAAAAGGAAACTCCACCACATCTATTTCACTTCACTAGTCAGGACAAGTACTGCGCAGCACGTAAAACTGTTGTATAATGTTTTCTGCAGCTCTGAATTAGCCTCGTGAGACCGTCCTGATCTTGCGAGCTCCAGTTTTCCACTCGCAGATCAGTCTGGCATCTTGACATAGAGAACATTTGGAGCCGTTCGCCAAACGACCGACCAATCAGCGTTGGTTTTGAGGCGGGTTTATGTGTGACGCAACGAGAAGCGACTGTTCAGCCTAAACAACATGGCTGCTTCCACGGATGAGATGAGCGTAGCTATCGCGCAAGTTTTATCCAAATTCAAAAGTATTCCTTCGTTGAAAGAAGAGCAAAGAACGGCACTGGAGGCTTTTCTCGGAGGAAAAGATGTTTTTGCTCTTTTCCCGACTGGTTTCGGCAAGAGTTTGATATATCGTTGATCTGATTGGTTGATTTGGCCCATCTATCACCAACATACAGTAGGTGTTGATAGACAGATGGTTTATCCAATCAGCTAACCAGGATTTTTGCCCCTTCCCAAAAGTTCTCCAACGAAAAGTTCCCAGATGGATATGCCGAGCAAATGCGAAGCAATCCATCTGGCGGAGTCAGGTTAGCTCTGAATAGAGGTTTCCAAAATCTGAAAAAAAATAACCCTCATAATGTTATGTCTCGCCTTGGAATAAGGGGCTACAAATTGGGTCTTAAAAACTAAAGATGTCGAGTTTGAAAGATTGGCTATTCAGCCGGCAGGGAGACGGTCGGATGAAAGTCTATCAAGGAAATCCAACATTTGTGGAGCTTAACCTCTGTTATGGACTAAAAAACTCAGGACATCTCAGCCTGTGCTGTGTTGATTGTGACACTCCTTCTTTATCTTTCTTTCAAAATATCTCTCCCAAGTCCTCTAACTTTATGGGAGTGCAAATCTAAATGGCTACAACACCCAATTTAACAAGCCAAACTGGCATCATCTTGTGTTATGCAACAGTGAGGTGGTCAGCCTATAGGCCTATTGGCATCCAGGATCCAAAAATCCTGAGTGTCTCTGGAAAGATCGGTCTTTTCACCACACATACAACACACACAACACACACACACACAAAGGCAACTCTGTGAGTGTAAGCAGTCCATCAGTCCTGTCCTGTGCCAGCTGCAATGTGACATCTTTACTGCGTTTTCACACGACTCCCAGAAAGCCTCCACTGGCCCTCACAATACCCTCACTGTACCCATCTGCACCAAACACACACTTACATATGCACAAGTCTCCACACAAGCAGGCAAACACTTACAAACTACATGTGCCAGTCCTCACACACACACGCACACACACACACACACACACACACACACACACACACACACACACACACACACACACACACTGTAGAGTTCTGTGTACTGTGGCTCAGTCCCAGGACCTCTGACAGTGCCGGCTTCATATTCAGCTGATGTTGTTTCTGAAGGAAGCCAACTCTATAGAACATTGCATTTGGCTGCTACACAGTTTATGTGTAAGAGACAAGAACCACCTCTACTTCAGATCTGTAGCAGAGACACATTTAAAGCATGTTGATTGCATGATTTCTAGGAGTCCTGCTGAGGGATTTCAGACCTGTGTGCGTGTGTGTGTGTGTGTGTGTGTGTGCGCTTGTGTGGATTTCATGTACAGGTCGTGGACAGCTGCACAGTTAAAGGGTTTCCCCCCGCAGTCGGCCGCGGCAGTGACAAAAACGGGCCTCTGGGACCCGCTGATCTGAACAGATCGAGTTCAGGCTCAGCTCAGATCCAGCTGTTCCTTTCTCTCACATGCCGGGAGGAAGAAGGCAGGGAGAGTTGAAGGTGGAGGACAACCAGGCGTGCAGTGTTCGAGAGAACATCTTCAATGCTTACAGCCAGTAGAGCTAATGAAGTTAGTTTCTAGGTTTATGTGTTTTAATCAGAAAAGTCTCAAGTTACATCACATTCCACCATCATGAATACATGAATATGCAGTCCTTCAAACGCTTCTATGTTTATACGTTTATATGTTCAATTTACATCGGTGCTGAAACTGTTGGTCCATTAACCCAATAGTTTTTGATGAGACTGTGGAGAAAAATGAGGCGCTGTCAAGATTGGGATTCAATCAACACCTAAGTGTTGAGGCTAACTGCAATTCAGTGGTGGAATGTAACTAAGTACATTAACTCAAGTACTGTACTTTAGTACAATTTTGAGATACATGTACGTTTGAGTATTTCCCTTTTATGCTACTCTATACTTCTACACCACTACAATTTGGAAGCCAATATTGAACTTTTAACTCACCTTCATTCATTTGACATTAGTTACTTTGCAGATTCAGATGATTAATGCAAAATATAAACCAACTAATAAATTAATATGGAATAAGCTACCCAGCAGTATATAAAATAACTGAAATTAGCCCCACCTATACCAGCTGCAACATTGTTGATGCTTACACAATACTGCATCACTAATCATTATCCAGTGATGTAATATATTATTCTGAAATGGTTCATTCTGCATAATGAGTACTTTTACTTTTAGTACTCTAAGCATATTTTGATGCTAATATTATGTTCTTTTACTTAAGTAACAGTTTGAATGACTTCTATTTAATTTTTACATTGTCTTTCACTTAAAGAAAGTAACATTTCTTCCACCACTGCTGCAATTTAGAGTGATGTTGTAGTTTGCATGAGCCTACTGAAAATTGGGTAACACTTTACTTGAAGGTATCTACATAAGAGTGACATGACACTGTCATAAACACACATGAACCCTAACCATAACCATAACTTGTCATGACAAAAACCGAATGACACTTACTAAAAGAAGCGTTATGTCATAAACGTTTATGGCTTGTTTATGTTGTTTATGACACGTTCAGGGCAGTGTCATGTCACTCTTATGTAGCTACCGTCAAGTAAAGTGTAACCGAAAAATGTTCTGTGCCCCTAAACACATGAGTTAAGCCTTGTGATGCATATTCAATCTACCATATATCCCTTATAATCAATCCTTGGGTACAAAAAAGTTCAGTTCTTGAAGGGGCTGTGTAGAGGTCACATCATTTGTGTAGATGCAAAGCCTTGTCCTACAAAGTAACGTAAAATCTAAGCTAGCTGCATTTCGTCACCTCGGATTTTGTGGCTAAACCAGTAGCCTAACGTTACATTAAATGTCTTATGTGCAAAGCAGCTACTCAAAGTTTATTCTCAGCTAATGAAAAAAAAGAAATAAATAAAAATAAAAATAAATAATAAAATATATATATATATATATATATATATATATATGTTTTTGTCAACTCTACACAAAAAGAGTTATTGTCTGAAGACAAAGCAGACTAAAATTAGTGGCAGCTGAATGGATGGTGACAGCTCACCTCTGGTCACTGATGTTTGTCTGGCAGCAGTGCAGCGACGCAGCTGTCAGAAGAAAAACTCCATACTTCTTCTCCCAAATGTGTTGGTGCTGCTCAGTCTCTTTGGCTCGTAGTTTTCAGCTGTCCCGAGTCAAATTGGACCAGACAAGCACGAAGAAGTCATGGAAGCGCTTTTAAGCTAATTAGCGACAACAAACACTGCGGGTGAGAGTTCTTCAATTAATCCCGACGACTCGCTCTGTCCGTCCGCTAGGAATTGGACCACATCACGTCCACCGCGCCTGCTCACCCGGCTGGAGGGGGTTGTGCGCGAGGCGTGATGCGCCGTGTACATGGAGAGCTGCTTGCACGGCCACAGGAAACGAGACAATAGCCCCTCGCATGGGCAGTAGGGAGGGGGAGAAGGGGAGTGTGAAGATGGAGGGAAGGACAGGGGGGGGACACAGGCTGGTGTCATCAACTCGAGAACTCACAGTTTAACCAGAAATACACTTACATTTTTTTAAAGATAATTTTTTCCCCCTTTATTTCAGAGTGACAGTGGATAGACAGGAAAGGTGACACGCAGCAAAGGGCCGCAGGTCGGATTCGAACCCGGGCGGGGGAACCCCAGGGGTTCTTGAGGGGGTTCCAGGGGGTCCGCAGCACAAATCATTTATTTACATTATTATTCCATCCAAAAGTAACACAATGACAGAATGCATGACTATTTTGGTCACAGGTTTCATACACTTTCTGTAGTTAATAAAACATCTATAATCAAAAATCCTATCAGATGGGGGCCCCTGGGATGAAATCTTATCAAATGTGGGTCTGTGGTATAATTTGTGTCAGTTTAGGGGTCCTTGACGTAAAAAAAGGTTTGGGAACCACGGATATAGGCTAATATACATAGCTGTTTTTTTTTATTAACCTCACTGTAGTAGATTAATGTGATAGACATTTCTGCTGTGTCATTGACCAGTGGTCAAAAGTAACTTTATTCATGTATTGCGCTATAGGCTACTTGAGTATTTTCATTATATTACCTTCTACAGCTTTAGTTACTAGTTTCTTTCAGATTTTACATGATCAACAAATACAATATGATGTATTGCTATAGATTATGTTACAATGCAGTGTATTCTTTATACAATGCAAGTAGTTCCACCTCCACCAGTTTTTTTTTTTAAAGATTATTTTTTGGGCTTTTCCTCCTTTAATGGACAGGACAGCTAGGTGAGAAAGGGAAGACATGCAGGAAATCATCACAGGTCGGACTCGAACCCTAAACCTCTATGTATATGTGCGCCTGCTCTAACAAATGAGCAAACCCGGCCACCACCTCCACCAGTTTCAACATTAAAAATGATGCTTATATAATATTATTTAAAAAAATGCAAAAGTGAGCATACTATTGTGGTATTTCTATTTTAGGATATTGTACTTTTTCTAGTCTAGAGGGTTCCTAAACTCCATTTGATAAATTAAAGTAGATTAAACTGAGATTCAGTGCTTGTTTACATCAGAGAATAACGGGATAGAGGCTGTCCTAATACCAACAAGTGACTTGCATTAGACCATAATGTATGTATAAACATTAAAAATATTTATAATTTTGTATACTTGCAGTGAATTAAAGGAGAAGGCAGTATAATTAAAGGTCAAAGTGGGTGTGACATCTTCTGAGTCTCACACCAACCACTGTGAATTGTGTAATGCCTCAGAATAACAGCACAATGCTATTTTGGCTGCTATTTTGGCTGATCAAAGTCCTGCCACACCATTGTTACACTACAATCTTCATGTCTGAGGCTACCAAAGGAGTTATTTTTGGCCAGGTGACAGGGCGGTGTTGGACCGATTCCCATTGTGTTCAGGCTGGCATGGAGTTGTGTGTGTGGGGGGGTATGTGTGCGTGGGTGAGCCCAAGAGAGACAGAGGCACTTGACAGAGGGGAAGTGGTCTCTGGGGGTAGCGTCTGGCAGGCTGAGCACTGCACAATAGCAACAGGGAGGACAGGACATCCTGCTTACTGCATAAGCTGCCAGAAAAAACACACACACACACACACACACACACACACACACACACACACACCACCAGATGTCTTTGACCTCTGGATTGTTGGTGTTGGAAGTATGAGTCACACATTGTGATAAAAACATGTTTCCTTAATGATGTTTCATAACATGATTACAGTACTTTCCTTGATTTACTCAGCTCAAATATGGTATTGCTTCATAATCATTTTTAAATATTTTGAAAGAGTTTCCTGTTAATTTGGAAAAGACATACTTTTGGCAGCAGTGACCCACTAGAGAGGGGTCACTGCGGCTCTTAAGCCAGTGGCTCCCTTTGGCTTTGACAAGAAGTTATATGGAAGTGAATTTTTTGTTAACATTCTGAATTTCATTTAATATTTTGTAGGCCTAAAGTGATTCTTACAGTCTTCATATAACATTTTAGTCAAGTAAAATGTGCATCATAGCCTACGTAGCCTACGTCTACAGCCCGGCACATTAGCCATGCCCTTTAAAGTTTGCTGAACCTTAATAGCTTAGTCTTGAGTTTCCATAGACGCACCCCCACCCACCCACGCAGTTGCTTGTAGCCAAGGAGGACACCGAGGATTAAAAGAACATGATGGACTCTTCAGAAGAGGTCATTATCTTCACTCGAGTTTCTTAATATCAAAAAGTTACGCACTAAAGCTTTAACAAACAAAATTGGTATTATTCAGAAAATTAAAGATATGCCCTTCTTCGCAAAGACAGGGCTATAAAAATGGCAATAAACATCACCATACTAATGGATGTTCATTTAGATCTTTAAGTAATGTTTATAGGCTAATTTAGACTTAAATATACTGTGTTATGTTCATTATAAGGCTGACTTTAAAGATGTTTTCTGGCTCCAGACAAATTATTTAAAAAAATATCAAGTAACCTTGATAGTAAAGGTTACTGACCCCTGCACTATCAGCTATCAGAAAATCCATCATCTTATGTTCGATTATTATTTATGGACTTCAGCTCTGCATTTAATTGTATTCTCCCTCAGACGCTGTTATGTAAATTACAACAGATGGAGGTGAACCCCTTCATTATTAGATGGTATGGTTCTTTTCTGACAGACAGGAAGCAGCAGGTAAGAGTCAACTCTACTCTTTCTGATACTCTGAACATAAGTACAGGTGCCCCTCAAGGCTGTGTAAGCTCTCCTTTACTTTTTATAAATATACACAAATGATTGCAGAAAAATCTATTACATTTTCAGATGATACAGCCTTATGTAGTCTACTTACAAAAGACTCAGACATTGCTATCTATAAACAGGAGATAGAGGAGGTAGTGAAGTGGTGCAATTCTGCCGCTTACTGCAAATAAAACCAAAGAAATGATTTTTGACCCCAGGTCTAATAGGAGATCACAGCACACTCCAAATTGAAGGTGTACTTGTTGAGCAGGTAACAACATATAAGTATTTAGGCATACAATTAGATTGTCAGTTGCAGTGGTCCCATCAAGTTGAGTATTTTGCTCAAAGATAAGTCAGCGTCTATATTTTTTAAGACGACTTAGAGTTCATGGAGTGCACAAAGATATCATGCTACTGTTTTACCAGGCAGCCATTGAATCTATTGTTTGTTATTGCATTATGGCTTGTTTTGGTAACCTGTCCATTACATTTAAATCACAGATCCAAAACTTGATAAAAAGGGCTGGAAAAATAATTGGCCAAACTCCTCTTCAGGAGCTCTTCGAGGAGGCGGTGAGAAAACAGGGTCTCAAAATCACCAACGACCCAAATCACGTCCTGTAGAGTGAGGATGAGCTGATGTCTTCAGGCAGAAGGTACAGGTTACCAAACTGCAAGCTTAACAGGTATAAATTCTCATTTGTGTCGCTTTCAATCAAATTAATGAATAATAAGAGATAAGATGTGTGTGTGTGTATTGGCTGCAGTGATGTATGTGTGACTAATACTACTAAATAATATTTGTGGTACTTACCATTATGGTTATAGGATGTGCAATGATAGGGTACTGGTGCAATATGTATATATATATATATATATATACATATATATATACATACATACATACATATATTTATATATACATATATATATATATATATATATATATATATATATATATATATATATATATATATATATGCTATGTTAAATTTGATATGGCATTATGCAATTGGGCCTTGTGCAATACAGAAGTCATTGACCACAGCATGAGTTAACGTGAAATGTTAATTAAGTTAATTAATTACGTGCAATACGAGGGGGAGGATGTGTTGTGGGTTCTCTTCTGTTCTTCTGTGATTGTGAGGAAAGGTAGGGGGCATTGTGTATGGTTATTAGATGTTCATTTAAGCATTGTATGAGATAATGTATGATTATGTTTCTATGTAGGTTAACTGTATGTTTATTGTGTGTTTATGCGCGATGTGTTGACATTCATTTCTCTCGAATGCCCAAGACAAATTTCTTCCATAGGAGACAATAAAGGCTTATCTTATCTTATCTTATCTTATTATGGTGGTTATGTCAATGGGGTAGAGGGTAAAAAACTATATTTATATTAATATGTTCTCCAGTCATAGTATTTCCTAAGATAAAAACAATATTTTCATTTCATACCCCATGAAAATAATAGTTATCATCATTTTCTATGGAACTATTATTTTTAGTATTAGTAGATTTTTTGTAAAAATGTGTACACATTTTTTGTGAGTTTTTGATGTCTCCTGCCAATAACAAATTCCTGGACTGAGAGTCTACAGCCATGCTAGCGGTTCATTGAGGCATAGCCTACTTAATACACAGTGATACTTTTAGCTAAATGCTAACATCTGAATGCTAGCTTGCTCACAGTGACAATGCTAACATGTCAATTAGTACTGCCTTCAAATGGGGTTGCCTTAACCAATGTCCAGGAGAACAGTCCATATGAACGCCACACTCTTGTGATATTCATGACATTGAAAGTGAACATTTTCTGAATGCTCCAACTAGTTGTGACATGTTTACTGACATTTTAGGAAATGGCAGAGGAAGTGGAAGTTATTTTTTTATATATTGTAATTGTGGTCCTATAGAGTTCTTCTTTGTAATTTTATGTCTAAGGAAAATGTTGATATTCCCGACAGCCTCATCTTTTTCCTCTGTCATCAAGTGTTTGCATTTCTTGCATTATGTTACCCACTCGCTAGCTAGCTAAATTGTTAGCCTTGGTGGCTTCAATGCTATCGGTAATGGTAATGTTGCCGTTGCCTAGCATTTACTAGTTGGCACTAAACACGAGTGTTGCCAATTTAGCGACTTTGTCGCTAGATTTAGCGACTTTTCAGACCCCCTTAGCGACTTATTTTTCTCGAAAAAGCGACTAGCGACAAATCTGGCGAATTTCTGTAGAAAAGTCGTCAATATTGTCCAACGAGCACGCAAGGTATTTCTCTCCTGTAGCCGCCAAAACACGTCTTCTGTTCTGTGACTGAAGAGCAGCGCAGCAGCCTCTCCCCTCTCTCCTCATGTGCAGCAGCACTGCGCACAGCGTGCAGGTAGTTAGAAGGGGAGGGGGACAGGGTGTGCGGCCGGTGTAGGTACGAGAGACAGCGGGACGCGACGGGAGAAAGACGCCGCTGAGCTGGCCTGGACCTGGGCAAGCCAGCCTTCTTTGAGAATTCTTTATCGATCTTTTTCCCTCCCTTTGTAGAATTTTATTTATTTTTTTACTTCAAAGATAGGCTACCTAGTAATTGAAGAATTTGTGATTATTTGGCTAAAGAGTTCTATTTCTTTCTATCTACCTTGCTGACACAACCACTAATGACGTCAAAAATATGCAAATGACCGTATGACGTCATCTAGCGACTTTTAGCGACTTTTGGAGCTGGTGCTAGCGACTTTCATTGGAAAAGAGTTGGCAACACTGCTAAACACAAAGTACAGCTGAGGCTGATGGGAATGTCATTAGTTTGCAGGTATTTGGTATTGGACAAACTAGAATTTTGACCTGATAATGGAGCTAGATGAGAAGTTAAGGGAAGTTCTAACAATGGTAATTCATTCGATAGTTATACAAATATTTCAGTCTTGATTAACAGTTTTCCACTATCGTGTCTAAAACTCCACTATGTGGAACAAAGCATTCTCATGTCCATTTGTACAGTGGAGGACACCTTATTAAAGGTGACGGGTCTACTTATGGTTGGTTGCCTGTGATGTACTGACAGTCAAAGCAGCCAACTGTGGCAGAAAAACACATCTAAAAGCGAAGGCAGAGGAGCTAAAGCTGTGTTGCAATTTCATGATTGGATGAACCAGAATAAATGTAAGGTTTGATTGGGTTGCAGAAACACACACACGCACGCACACACACACACACACACACACACACACACACACACACACACACACACACACACACACACACACACACACACTCCTCCCTCCTTATTCTTGGTAACGGTAACTAAGCTGTGCTGCCCCGGCCAAGGCTTTGTGAGTCACACCAACCAGAACAAAGAGGCCATTACTGCACTCCCCCCTTCTCCCTCTCTCTCTCTCGCTCTCTCTCTTCTTCGAACCCCTCTGTCCTGCTCTCCTTTAATGTGATGATGAGTGTATATCCTTTGCTCTCCTCCCTTTGCCTTTGTCCATCCTCTCATTCATTGGCTCCAGAAGGGTTAGGGGCAGCCCCTTTGTGCCATACATACCTCTGCCCTAACAACAGAGTCGGACAAAGGCAAGGCAGTACAACACAGGAGTCTTGAGCTGTATGGCCTTTATGGACTAATATTAACATGACTGCAGTAGGGGGTCCTAATTGTGTATGTGTTTATGTCTCTAGCTGACCTTAGCCCCTGTGACCCAGCGTTCAGCTCTGACCTGATAAGACACCAGCTCATCCACAGCAGAGCGGAGCCCAGATCAATGCTGCCGCAGAGGGAGACCAGAGACACTGGGCAGCTCCAGCCAGAGATCGAGCGGCGGTTGTTTACCCCACAGCACTGATAGGTGCAGCATGAGCAGCCATGGGTGAGCACTCGTTCTCCAGACTGAGAGACGAGACAGACAGGCTGACCAGACTGACCCGACCTGTGCAGACAGAGCCGCTGTTTGTCTCTATGATATAACGGGCTGACGTACCTTGCCTCAGTGTATATATGGCAAAGAGTCAGCTGTAGGTTTGATGAGTCATTTCCACACATGGTTTTCTTGGCAAGGCCAGTTTATTTGTATTGCACCTTTCAACAACAATTGCTTTAGATAATATATAATATAATATAAAAGAACAATTTAAATAGGATTTCAGTAAATAAGAGAGAACAATAGAGATAAAACAGAACAATAAAAATCATTCAACAGAAAGCAGACCTGTCCCAAATCCAAATTGGATTCAGAGATGTCCTTTGGCACTAAACTATTTAGTGGTTTATAAACCAACAGCCGTATGTTGAAGTTATTTTTGACAAACAGGAAGGCAGTGTAAATATCTGAGAGCTGGAGTGATGTTATTCACTCTCCGGGTCTTAAGGAGGACACTAAACAGCAGCGTTCTGAATCAGCTGCAGCTGAGACCCGTAAAGACAGCGTTGCAAGCATACTGAAGATAATCACAAGTTTTTCTTAAGATGATAGTAGGCTGATTTTGTAATTGCTTTTTTAAATTGAAATTTAGGTCTGGCTTGGTATGTGGTCTTTAACATTACCAATTGAAGCTGAGCACCACAATGCCAATTTTGTACACTTAGATGTGTAATTGCCCATCGACACAAAGTAGTACCAGTGTATCACTGTGCCAGAGTACCACACAGTTTTCCAGCCAGTAATATGTTGTTGTTGAATGTGTTGAATGCAGCACTGAGATCTAATAATACTAAAATGATACTAAGACCAAAACCTTTCCACAGTCTGTGTTTAAGTGGATGTCTTTCACTTTACAGATTTCTTATTAACTCTGATTGAACATTTGTGTGCACTGAGACAGTCATCTTAAAGAAAACACAAGAAGGGCAATATTCAAAAGAAGCAAAATGTCCATAAGACATCTGCTTGCACTGGAAATATTTATTAAACAAAATGGCAACTCCACCTCCTTTCTCATGTAGATTTGCTCATAAAACTGAAGTTGGGAGGCGTTGAATCCATAAGAACTACACGGTTGTCTTGGTCTGACCAAGATTCAGTTATAAACTTAAAATCAAGATTGTGCTGATAATTTAATCATTACTTAGAACTTATTTGCCTGCCAAAGATCTGATTTTTAATGAAGCTAAATTCCTTTAAAGCTTTCTTTACAGATATTACGTTTTATGTAACAGGGCTGAAGACAGACTGTGGTTGACAAGGAATGAAAACAAAATGTGATCAATTTGAGGAATCAGTCTATAATGCATCCTGTTTCCTAACAGATTAACTAGATTTGATGATTGAATAAAGTGCACCCTCTTCTTTCTCTATTACCTATCAAGACAGAAATAGAGAAAGCTGGGGGGGTAATTGAATTGAGTTTAATTCCAAACTGCTTTATTGACAGCAGCGGTCTTAAGTCAAAGTCATTCGCTTTATTTAAGTATTACAGCAGTTCAATTATATTTCTAGTTTCTAGTTTTAATTAAATCAAGCAGTTTGTCTGGAAATCACCTTCTGCTTATATATAATATATAATCTAACTTTTTTAGGACTTTGTCCTAATTTTCCCTATATTTAGTGCCATTTTTTAAAGTTTTTAAAGCCTTCTTAAAATTCTGTTAGTATATATATATATATATATATATATATATATATATATATATATATATATATATATATATATATATATATATATATATATATATATATATATGTATTCATTTTCAATTATTTGTTCATTTTGTTGACCTAAAAATTGCCAGAAAAAAATATTCATCACTTCAGTCTCCACAATGAAATCAACAAAGAAGAAATCAACTACATTAACGTTTCTTTTTACTATGTTATATTAAAGTGAGATATGTGTATCATGATAAAGGACACTGGGATGGATGTGGGTGTATTTCTAATAATTAGACACAATCTGCAAAACATATTTAATAATTTCACTCATATCTGGTGTTAATAAAGAAAGACATTGGTGTAAAATGGACAATGTTTGATGGCGAAATGACTGGATGCTAGTCATAATGACTAAGCTAAGTACTATAGTTTTTTTTATAATTTTCTCGTATGAAATCTTGTATTACATTTTCTAGGGTAAAATGGTGCATTACTCATCACTGCATACTATACTGACTTGACCAAGTCCAACAGAGGGGGCTAGGACTGCATGTCAAAAGCAAGAGGACATACCATATTACTGAAGCCATATTAATTAGCTTGGTGTAGTAGCTGAGTCCCTCCCTCCTCTCCAGCCTTTTATTCTTTGTCAAGGGCTCTGTATTGAACATGTCAAAGGCAGACTCAACTCAGTTGGACACAACTCACACTAAAATTATGAATAACATAAGTAAAGTAAAGCTGTCCACAATAACTCTGTATTAGAAGTTGTTCTCCTCCTCGGTGTCAGAGCAGTTTCTTTGAGCCGTAACTGTGGTGTGTGATGTGGTTATGTCACAGATTTCCTCAAAAATGCAAACAGTTTACACACAGGATGTACAACTTTGATCTTTTATATCATCAGAGACACATTTGTGTAATGCAAGGATGATTGCAGTGGCTGACATCTGAGCTCCAACCACCATGTGCCTGGGTACTGTCTTCAAGTCTTAAGCCCTGTGTTTTTATGGCTTCTGTTTTATCAGCATGACCATTGTTTGACTCATACAGGCAGAAATGGCTTTTGTGTGTGTATTATCTGATCAGTAGCTAAGTAACTGGGTGAATATATGCCATTAAACAAGTTAAGCTGAAACTGTTTCCATTTATTGAAAGAAAAACAAATCTTGCTACTGAACCATCCCAGTTTGTGTTTTTTACTTTTTACTGTGCAAATGATATGGTGCCAAAAATGTAAACAGACATACCTATGTGAGTTATTGGGCAGCAAGTGGGATATGATTATGTAAACAGAACACATCTTGAAAAACGAATTAGAGACTGTGAAGAACAACATTAAATTAAATCCTACTTAATATGTTGCCTTGTACGCATTTCATTTTAACATCTTGTCTTGGGCTTTCTGCCAGATCAAACATTTGAGAGACTGCAGGATGAGAGCATGTTTACAATATGAACCCGATCATAATCTCTCACTGTTAAAATGTGAGATTGGTTTATTTCACAAGCCTCTTCAAAGTAAACAGAGGAAACCTTTGATTGAAAATACCGAAAGCCATATTTCACAATAGTTATGCCTTTCCTGGAATGGTCTTCATCTTTTTACAAATGAAAAGTCAAGTTCAAAAAGCACCTTTTCTCTATGCGATACACTACTACAGCTTCAGTTGGTCTGGTATGACCAGTTGCTTATGGTTTCATGTACTTGTGCTACTATTACACTGTTTTAGAAAGTCACACATAAACATTTTAGTGGTTTTATCAGGAAAGTAAAAGTGCACACATCAATTTTTGTGATGCAATTGTAGCCAGAGGGGCAATTGTTCAGTTAGTCTTGATATAAGTATAAAAATATAAGGCCCATATAAAGACATCTTACTCAGAATATTTCCTGCAATATTACAATAGTTTTACTATATAAATAACATAGAATAGCAATAACTCTTAATGAAAGAAGCTCTTACTCTTCTTTGGTCTGCTATAAAAGACAGCATAATGCAGCCATAAATTCACCAGCCATAATGTCCATCTCAGGCACGAGGAGAAACCTGGAAGAGAAGGAAGAGGCACCAGACCCAGAGGGGAACTTTGAGAGGTTTGTAGAGTTGTGAAATAAGTCTGAGGCCTGGACTCCTGCAAAAGTTGTGAGTGGAGCAAGTACAACAGTTCAATCAGCACAAGTGTCCAGACCAGGCTGCAGCTGAGCTGAGCCCAGTGAGAAGTCCTGAATCTGCGAGTCTGTTGAGGCCAGCGTGACACCAACGTGGCCTCCAGTCCCAGCAGCCCCAGCAGGAGCAGAGAGGCCAGGTGGTGAGCATCAAGCAGCTGCAGACAGAGCATGCTCACAGCCTCTCTCCACCAAACTGATTCCCCCTCCTCCATGAGGCCCGTCTTAGTTTCACAGCCCGCCTCCTCCATCAACCAGATGAGTGACACTCCTGGCTGAAGCATCCAGTGCAGCAGCACGAGGCTGTCTGTGAGAGCCAGCCGGCCCAGGATCACAGTGGAGGGCTTGGTGGAGATGTGAGGGGAGCGCAGCAGCAACAGGACCCACAGGCTGAACACACAGCCCACCAGCAGGGGAAGGCCTGCTGTGTGGGGGAACAACAGCACCATCACCAGCTTCAGCAGTAAGAAGAGACGCAGCCATCCTCTAGAGGCCGAGAACACTCCCTCTGTGGCTGAAACAGGCCAGCACCAAGAGCTCATCTCCCAGACTGTCTTTGGTTTGATCTGGAGAGAGTTCAACACGTGGAGGTTAACACACTACTTCTTTTTGACAATCTATTTAGTATAAATAGATATTTAGCATGCCTCTCTGATCCACCCATTCAAAGGTGCAAACACGCCACATAATTCTCTTTACAGCTATCTCCTTTTTTATGACTAAGCCACAGTATTGTGTAAGTAGGCAGAGGCCCAGGCAAGCAAACAAGCCATCAAGAAATCCTTCCGTTTCATAGGCATGATTTAACATGACTACTGTAGAACCTCACCTGACTTTATCTAAGCATTTGCGTGGCATGTATTTACTTTGAAAATAAAGGATTAAGGGGGCATCAAAAGCATACGGCACACCATAGGTGATTTTAGACCCTTTTTATATTGACTCATCTCAGCCCCCCTAAAAATAATAATATTAAAAAACTTTTCTTTTTTTAAATACATTTTGGTGTTTCAAGTGAGAGTTTGCAAACTTGTCTGTTAGTGACAGAGGACACACAATTACAGGTGCAAAGGGCTTGAAACTCCTGTGTCCCTGTCGCCAATTCTATGCACTTGTAACTCAGTCAAGGAAACAGGAACGTAGTTTTGGCCAATCGGAAGTAGTTGTGCCAGACTCCCGCCTTGAGTCTCTATCTGATCATTCAGAGAGAGAGCAGGAGACGGTTGGGAAGTTTAACGTTGGTAGTTCCCAGAGAATAAATTGGTCATTTCATGGCGCAGATTAGAACCCAAATTGAAACGTAAGCAACTAAAATTACTGAATGTTAGAAGATTGTGTCAAATTGGTCGTTATCACTGTGACTTATAAAGTGTCAGGTTTAGTTCCATCATAATGTTAATAGTGTCAAAAACATTAGTAGACGTTCAGTAGCTAGCTCAGAGATTATCGGCTAATTAAATTACTGATTTAGCAGGGGGGGTTAACTCTGTATCTGTGGCACATTATGACACTTCAGTCACTATCATCAGTTTATGGATGGCAACAATTAAAAACAGTCAGAAAAGTGTGTTTTACTGTATGTCACCTCACATGATTTACATTTCATTGACTTTGATACATGGAACTCTTAATCTGTCTATTGGACATATTAGAATCTTTTAAACACCCCCCTTATTCCTCCTAATATTTAAAGGGGTTCTTCATAAAAATAAATAAATCATAGTTCAAATGCGGATTCAACTGATGATGCAATAAACACATGTATCTACCTTTAAAACTGAATCGTGTTTGTGAGGGACTCACCTGTGTACTGACAGAAAGTTGAGATTGAAATTCATTGTCCTGTTTCACCTGGATAAGGGCTGGAAGCTTTCCCCCCATGCCAGACTCGCTTCTTCTCAAAGAGGCTGAATGAGTGTGTGTGTGTGTGTGTGTCTGTGTGTGTGTGTGTGTGTGTCTCTCTTCTCTTTATCAACGCTGGTTGCTTCAACTCAACTGGCTCACTCCGCAAATGTCATCATGTCTCATCTGGAGGAGAGCCAGACTTCATCTGACTCATATTGGTGGATGATCTTACATGATCCGTTCACGGACATCAGAGAAAACATACACAGACATAACATGTTTCAAATTATTCATAAATAGGCCTATGTATAAAAAAACACCACCTTATCCGTGTCCTTTCCCGTTCGTTGTCCTGCAGATAACACAAACACCTGACGATGTGCTGTTTGTATGCTCGCATAAGACAACAGCAGCAAATCTTTTGTTATTGTGGCCTCCATGTTTTCACTGACCTGATGCTCTAGGCTACGGCCAACAGTTGGTGGCAGTCAGGCAACAAGTTGTTATGCCAAACGCCAATATAACAGAAGAAGAAGAACAAGCATCCCGACCATGTGAACGCTGGCAGTCTGAAAAACAACGTAATCACGGGGGCGGTCCCTGATATTCCCAGGTGGCATGAACGCAGCATGGGCCCTAGGGGTTTCCGTGCATCACTGTTATCAGTGTAAACCTGTCTGATTTTTCCATGCAACACAGAGCCAAAAAAGGAGCTTTAAATGTGGAGAGTGGGTGCCAGGGAGCGAGTTGCCAAGATTCCTTACATGCATTAAGGAAGAAACTTTCATACTGACTAATATCAAATCAATGTACAGTAGATTCCCAAAACGGCATAGCTCATTATAAACACATATGTGATGTAATAAATGTTTCCACAGCTTTAGGTATTGAATGATTTATGTTGCTGTTAAAGTGTAAGTGTAACAACCCACACGCGTTGTGAGTATTTCGGATGTTGTTTTAGGGCAGGCGGGGTAATTTACACCGTATCCTCAGCAACTAAGGTGTGAACTGAATGATACCTTTGTTACCTCTGCCAGACAATGTGACTCAGCCCTAAACTGACTAATCACTCAACTCACTCTGCTGTTACAATTTGCATTGCTTAATTCATTAGTTGGAGCACTTCTCTGATGGTTGACTGGGAACAGGTGGTTTATGTTTTAGTTTGGTGCAGACAACGCGCACGTGGTGGTGTTTAACAGGCCAGGTGTGTGATTAAGTTAATCACACAACGAGCTCTGGTATGAACTGAAAATGAACCCTCCCTCTTAAATATTCTGATTATATATGTTTATATAATACTAACTTGTTTTTCCAAACAGGTTTTTAAGGAAATAAATAATATGTTCACTGGAAAAATAGTTGCGGAATGAACAAATTTCCCAACTTTGTATACAAATCAAGGTGTATGTGTATTTTTTCCTACATGTTTATGGCCCTGATTACTTACTGGTGGACTCAGGGGCTCAACATAGTACCCCCATGTTCGGAAAACAATCACAGCAAAGGTGCCCTCTTGAATGTCCCTATGTATGATAAAACATGATGTAGTGCCCTAAGGGGTGCCCTTTAAGTGCAATGATGCGGTGCCCAACAAGTCCTCCAAACCATACGATGATATAGGTTGTTTATTCCTATTACTATTAGGACACAAAGGAGCGTTTCTTAAATTAGCCTTCTTAGAGCTGGCAGGAAACACAACCCACAGGAGGGTTTTAAACACGTGGTTAACGGTGTGAAACGCAGTTTGGTTAGGTTGAGGCGCAAAAACTACTTAGTTATGTTTATCAAAAGATAACCAGTGTTTGATTTCAGGCCTGGTATGAACCACTGGAAAACCGGGCTATTTATTATCAAAAGTTTGACACAAATCTAACACAGGCCAACCAATAGACTTCAAAATGATCCTAAAGTACCAACGCCGCAAAGCTGTGACTGAGTGAACTTCTGAGAAGAGAAGCTCGACTGAGCTGAGTTAAGGAAGTTTGATTATTGTAAATTAATAAGACAAGAAACTCAACATGTTGTAACATGTTGAGTTTCTACCATACATACATACAAATGACATTACAGTATAGTATCTCATTCAACTCTTAATGTGCACATTGCTAGCCAACAGGAGCAATTAGAATAGACTGGGAAAACCTTACTTGAATTATAACAATATACAGTATGTGAAAAACATGAGAAACAATGTTTTATACTTTGTAACAGTTTCAGTGGGCACAGTTAAACAGTATGTGGGTTTGGGTGACTGCACAGGTAACAAAAAGAATATAACGTCTAAAGGCAGTTACACACCAACCAGACGGCCGACCCTCGGCAGAAAAGGCAGTTGGACTGATCAGTCTCCCCGAGTTGGTGCCTCGGAACACACCAAAGAGATGAGACGTAATACGTCTCCATAACAGCAGGCGGCGCTTATCTGTATTGTCGCCCAAAAATGAAAACCGGCAGCTGATTGGACGAACGCGTCACATGGATCTGGCTGCTGCTTCCGGATTTTGCATGAGTGGCCATTACTGGCGACTCATTCAGATTACGATCTCATTTTGTACTAAAATAGTTCACTGAAACGTGTTTCTGAAAACATTTGAAGAGAGAAATAGGCCGTGCAGTTGCTGAATCTGTCTTCATTTCAGATCAACAAAGGTCAGTTTAAAAGATTTTTGTCCGATTTTGAGAGGCTTAGTCACGCTCATCCCGCTCATCCCGCTCGCCATTTCCAGGTGAGTCCCGACTGCCCTGTCTCCGACTGAGCATGTCAGGTCGGCCTAAATGAAGGCCGACAGCTCCTCCAACGGACGGCATGGAACACACCGAACAGACTCGAGTCACTGACCTCACCAGACCACACCTGTCCAACGGCCAATTAACTATGTGTGTAACTGCTTTAACAAAGAGCTACACATACCTGCAGAAGAAGAATTAACTGGCTTCTGGTCTACTGTTTCCTATCAACACCTCTGCTCCTAAACATTAAATAACAGAATTTACACACTCAACATGGACTGTAGAGCCTCCGTTATTTACATTACACAGTAACAGCGTGAAAAGAAAAGGAGTTAAACAAAGCATCGTTAAAACTTATATTTAACCGTAAACAAAACAGCTAGTTAATATCGTATTAATTCCGAGACAATAAATATTGAAGGGTCACAACACAATTTTCAAAGAAAACAATAAAATAGCGCAGCAGCATTTTACACACAAGCTACCTCAGCAATACAAGACGGTGTTGTGAGGAAGAAACGGAAGCTACGGCAACTTAGGAGGGACAATAGCAGGAAACAATAGCAATATGATAAATTAAACTCAATAAGCTAACGTTCACAAATACCCAACAAATCATTAAATGATGATTAAAATGAAATAAAATATAAATTCAGCTATGTCTGTGTCCTGTGATAGGTTTGGGAGGTTAGCTTAACAAGGCCTAAAGCCATTCCATTAGTGAATGGAAATATGAAACTTTACAGAAAATCTCATTAAACCACATGTAGCTGTAAAAGATCATTTAAATATACTATATATTTTTTTCCATGTACAGAGATGCTGTGCCATTGTGTTTTTGTAAAATGAATCAAAAGAGTGCTATTCTATTATATGTAATATTAACTTTGCATATATGCAATGCTGAACAGTCAGATGTCAGTCACCTGAAGCATCCAGGATGTGTAAAATGATATTTGTACATCAACGACTGCATGTACAATGTCAGCAAATAGGAAACCACAAAGGTTAAGAAGTTGTTTGTTTTTCTCCATTGGCACATAAATGTGGTGTCTATGAGCCCCACTTTGTGAAACTGTCCACCAAACTGCTCAGATGAACAATACATTTCCGAGATTGTGACCTACATAAACATCTTAGTCTGCAGGGTATTACCAACTCTGTCAGAGCAACAAAACGGACTGTTTGACTTACAATAGATCTCAGTGTAAGCAGACCACCCAGATTTTAATAGTCATTGACTTTAATGTTTTTTTTTAACCTTAACTCTATAAATCTGTCTGTTACATGGTAATAAATTAACTAAACTAAACTGTACTTTGCAAGTAGTTCAGGCGAACAGCGGTGGGGAGCTTAACAACTTCCCAGGGGTGTAAAGAATATACAAATGATGAAATGAATCACACGGCAATAACTGATGTATGATAGCTCAATGGAAACAGCTGCTCTCACTTCCATGAAAGGAGAGCAGAGGAGCTGCTGCGTCCAGCTCAAATATGCAGGGCATCTGTATCCAGTAAACAGAAATTTAACAAGCGCTCATGCCTAAATGATAGCAAAGGCGGTTTGTCAGTTCCTTCCCAAACAACTCATATGAGTGCTTTCTGATCTACCACCTCTATGGTTACGTTACATGAAGTTAAAATGCAGGTTTAAATTATGCAGAGGCAACTAAAACAACTTGGCTAAGGAACAATCATGGTCATGATTAAGTTCAGAGAAAGACTGTGTACGTGTTGAAAAAGAAACCAATGTTGATTGTCAATAGGAGATAGCATGCAAACCACGTAGTCAGGTGTCGAAGTCATCATGGCGACCTCTCTAAGATGGTTTGCAGCAGCAGTACCAACATCTTACTGCAACATGTCACTTTTTTGTTTAAATTTCCCATTTTCTCATCATTTTTAAAGGTCTCTTCTCAGTGCAGTGCAGGGCCGGCCCAGTATATCTAGCATTTACATCCATATTGACCAATTCTGACCAATTTTCTCAGCCCCATTCATCATCTAGCATCTGTACCCATCTTGTCACAGCGAACCAACAAGAAAGAGTCCTCAATGCAACGACAAGGCCATGATCCCTCACCAGCTTCCCACCCACAGCAAATAGTTCCACCTCTAGCTCACCTGGTAGAGCATGCACCCCATGTAGGCTGAGTCCTTGGCAGAGGCCTGGGTTTGAATCCAACTTGCAGCCCTTTGCTGTGTGTCATCCCCTCTTTCTCTTCCCCCCCTTCCCTGTCATTCTTCAGCTGCTCTAAAAATAAATACAAATATTGTCTACATTTAAGGTAAGTGCTGCTTCTGTTTTATACGTATGTGCTTGCTAACCGGTGCACCTAAATTACTTGATTTGTGTAACAACGGAAACACAAAAACCTACATCTTGACTAAAAGAACCACACTTGAGCCCCTTTACAGTACAGAACAGTAGCAAATTTCCTGAAAATGACTTAACAAAAACAGAATAAGCCATTGTGGTCAGTTACTGTAAAAAGCATCAATCAATCAAGAGTACATAGAGAAAATCCACTAACAAATAAAAACTGGATGTTACCCGCGATGGTGCACTTATTAATCTATTAAGCATTTTGACAGCCCACCCACATTATTGGATTTTGCAGATCGTTACATGATCCACAAAGCACCCACCGCTCATGAAACGCCACTCAACTCAACCACCATTTGTTGTCTACCACCTATAGGTGCAGACAGGTGGTATTCTTAGCTGTAATCTGTGTGCACCTTTATTTGAATTTGCTGTGTGATTTGTTTAAAGTACTGTTGAACTAGTTAATGAATGCAGCACGGTTATGTGCCAAAAAAGAGGAGAGTAGCTCTTGCCAAATACGACCTGAATCACTGTGCAATCATTAAACAATTAGGTCACACGTCAGAGTTAAGTTATATACCGGAAATTAATTACGTAGGGGGAGAAATGAAAGCATTGTGATTCTGGGCCTCAGTTTGCCACTTCAGAGAACTTAAAATGGGATGACTCAGAAAATACAGAAGCACTTTCAACATCTCTCAGAAGGGTCAAAACACTAATCGCAGCTTTCTGTCCCTGCCATTATTCCTCGCGGTGCACTTAATGCACTATCAAGCTAATAGAGTACTACTTATCTGATGATGTATAGACACTGGGTCTGAATGTGTGTTTTTGCTGGTGCCTAACAAACTAAATGAGTTACATATGAATTACCCTGCCCTTCCACCACACAAGGCCCTTCAACTGCAAAAATGAGTGCCCATTTCCACAGTCCATTTACCAGTTGTAAACTCATTAGCAACAAACAACGGAAATGCTATGGAATAAACAAAGGTCTTCCATTATCAGTCAACAGGGATTGTTTTGTTTGACCCATGCATCTTTATATCTCTTTGCTCTACCACCTCACACCTCAGGTGACAGAGCGTCCAGAATTAACGCACATGAATAAAGTAAATATTTGTCATGTTAAGAGTACTTTCAGAATACACAGACAGTTACAGTACAACAGGTCAGACAAGCTTACACAAGCAAATTACACAGATGTATGAGATGATAGATAATGAAGAGAAGGCGTTTATGTATTAGGTATGTTAAGGGCAAAGACAGGCCTCTAGGTGTCTGCAAAATTAACAGTAAGAATGTGACTAAAGCTGAATTAGAGCAAATGTTTCAATGGAATAGGATTAATAATGCACTTTTCTTGTTTTACACTCAGTTCTTTTTCCATTTACCATAAATGTGCGGCTGCATGGTCGATGATGTCATTGGGTTTGATGCTGTTGAGCTGCACAGAAGATGAGACAGATCAGTCCTACTTTGAAAAGCTTTCCAACAACTAAGGCTGCAAGGAAGCAGCCACCTGCTGCAGCATTCCCCACCCACTGCTGCTACGACATCTGGCAGACAAGGCAGAGAGGCGGAGGATACACACACTGAAGCAGCACTGCTGTTGTGCACATCAATCAGGAGAGAAGACCAACAGACTAGCTGCACCGCTCTGTAACCAGACCAGGAACTCAGCGCTAAGGTAGGACACCTTGTTAGAGCCACATTTCATAACTATCAAAGGTATACTTTTGCTAAATCAGAGATGTTTTCACTTTTGTTGAGGGGAAGTAACTGGCAGATAATTACAGTTACAGCATGTAGCTGTAATGCACCATGTTACATCCAGTGTTTGAGCACATTTTCAGATTGTACAGGAGACGGTCTTTGATGGAGCATGCTAAATAATTCAAAACAAGAGTGACAATGAAAACAGTCATGTATGATTTGATAACATTACAAAACAAAACATACACAGAGAGTAAAATAAACAATTTGGCATCAGTATGCTTCCTTGTCCTTCAGTAGAATTCATCAGAATGTAATCCGTCCAACACAGAGTTGGTTGCAACTAAATTCTACATGAACAATATGATACATAGCATTTCTCAAAAGTGTCTTTACAGCAGGAAAAGAGATGACTTACATGAAGGGATTTACCTTGTTTCACCCCAAAAACAACAACACTTAATATCAACCATCACTAATAAATGGTACATTTATTAATTCAACTTTACTTAAAAGTTATTTTACTGTTAACAAACTGTTAACTGTTTACTTATTATTAGCAATGCTATCATTTAACAATGTCAAGTTTATTTTTGCACACATCATAACATTTTATATATTTTATTAAGTATTTGTTAATGATAAGAAATCATATGTATGCTGTCAATAACCATTATTTGGATAGCTATTATAGAGTAGCAACTGATTAAATGCCTTGTTAATGGTTAATAAATACTTTGTAAAGCATCTATAAACAGTATTTAGTAGCTATTATCAGTGTCCACATAATCAATAATCATATCTTTTATAGATCATCCAAATAATATTTAATAGGGCCAAATGAATGTAACTCAATGCAATAACAGGGTAAAGGTTAAAAATTCTTATCTATCTTTCTGCGTTTCTTCCAGAGTATGCACACAGAAAATAGTGGCCATCTCTGAAACAATCTGCCATATCCCAGTTATCACACTCTGCAGGCCTCTGTGGTTTTGTCTCGCATGCATGTTTTCTTTTTCAGTTTGCACACATCACATGACATGTCGTGTCTCTGCAGCTGCAGGTGGGGCCACAAATGGAGTATGTGAATCTGACAAACAGCTCAGAGAGCAACTCTGACTGTTCCTCCATTGATGACTTCCGTAACCAGGTTTACTCCACGGCCTACTCCCTCATCACTGTGTTCGGCCTGGTTGGGAACGGTTTGGCCCTGGTGGTGCTGATCAGAACGTACAGCCAGAGCTCCCCCTTCCATGTCTACATGCTGAACCTGGCTGTGTCTGACCTGCTGTGTGTCATGACGCTGCCACTGAGAGTTATCTACTATGTGAAAAAGGGCCAGTGGGACCAGGGCGATTTCCTGTGTCGCATCAGCTCCTACGCCCTCTATGTAAACCTCTACTGCAGTATTTACTTCATGGCTGCCATGTCCGTCACACGTTTCTTGGCCATTGTCTTCCCTGTGCAGAACCTGCGGCTGGTCACAGAAAGCCGTGCTCGCCTGGTGTGTGTGGGTGTCTGGGTGTTTACCTGTCTTTCATCCTCACCCTTCCTGATGTCTGGCCAGCATTTTGACTCCGTCACAAATAAAACCAAGTGCTTTGAGCCTCCACGAGGTGACGGTGTGCAGAAACTAGTCATGCTGAACTATTTGTCTCTGGTGGTGGGCTTTGCTCTGCCCTTCCTGGTCATCCTCCTCTGCTATGCTGGCATAGTCCGCACCCTGCTGTCCCGCACCAATGCCACCCGCCGCCAGCGGGGCACATGCACCAGAGCCATCCGAATGATCGTCATCGTCCTGCTGACCTTCCTGGTCAGTTTCATGCCGTACCACGTGCAACGCACCATCCACCTACACTTCCTGTCCCGGACTGACAGCAACTGCTCTGAGAGGATTGCCATGCAGAAGTCTGTTGTGGTGACGCTGAGCCTGGCTGCTGCCAATTCGTGCTTTGATCCACTGCTTTATTTTTTCTCTGGAGAGGGTTTCCGCAGTCGCTTGTCCTCCCTGCGCCAGTCAATGATGGGCAGCGCCATGCACCGTATAACCAAGAAGAAGTCGGCCACAGAGCCAGAGTCTGGGGAAAACCACCAGCCAAGGGGCAGTTAATTTACACCAGACAGGAGGGTCATCAAGCAAGCAGCTTATGATACGTTTAATGAGCTTAGCTTGGCTTATGAAAGGCAGAAAAAAGCAAAAAACATATATAATAAGCTAATTGGGGCTGGTTAACTGCGCTGGCCGGTAAGTGCTCTCTTCACATTAATGGGTCTTCTTCCTCAAACGATTGATCTGCTGTGAGGAGGAGTGAAGCAATATTACTTCTAATTAGGGCTGGCCAATATATCGATATCACATCAACATCAATATATTAGACTAGATATTGTCTTACATTTTGGATATCGTAATATTGCAATATGGCACAAGTGTTGTTTTTTCTTGAATCAAGCAGCTTGTGATACATTTAAGGAGCTTAGCTTAGCTTATGAAAAGCAGAAAAAAGCTAAAGGGCTGGTTAACACATTAACAGAGTATTTAAGCATTTAAGTTATGTATTTAAGTCTCAGGAGGATGTTTTCCATTCAAATTGATATTTATTATTCTGGAGAATGCAGTGTTCAATATTTAAGTGATGCTGTTGCTGCATTATCATTAACCAGTAGCCTAATGTGTCAAATCACAAATATAAATACACAGTTCATCAGTGTACAAATGTATTGTAGATACTGTTGTAATATGTCTTTAATTTAGTCTTGTATCCCAAGAAGGGCTAAACTGTGCTGTATACCGTAGACCTTTTCTTAACTATTCTTCATCTCCTTATTTATATCACTGGGTTTTTTAACATGTTCGTGGCAGTGTTAATGTTGTAAAGGCCATAACCATTTTTATTATGAGTTTTTGTGATTTACCATGCTTGTTATCATTACTTTTACTCAGTGTGGATTCATATTTGTTGTTTCTGTGCCATTGATTTTTAATATTTCTGTGCATCTTTTTTTGTAATAAAATGATGATGATAAACGTATAAACTAGAGATGCACAGATTACAACTTTCTAGGCCGATTCCAATTTCCGATTTTCATTGAGTTTGACCAGCCGATACCGATTTTAGCCGATTCCGATTTATTTTTTTCTAACCACTTTACAGCACACACAAATATTTATTTTCTATCTTTTCTTTAATAGAAAATGTTATATTTTGCATAGAACATTTTTTGAATAGATAATCAATCACTATAAAATAGAACTATATAAATTACTACTGGTGAAATTCACACACATCTAAAGTGCAATGTTATGGAAGAACCATTTCCTTCTTTTCACATCCGATATCCAACTAAAAAGATGTGATATATTTAGCAAACTAAACTTCTGTATGTATGAAAACAGGGAAAACAGGTAAGGGCAATAAAATAATATATAAATAACAAATAAAAATAAAACAAATATAGCCTTGCAGTTTAAAGATATTTCTCAAAACACACACACAGGCCTGTTTGAACGTCAACAGTAACTTTACCTGAAAACAGCGTGTAGTTCCTTTTTTAGCAAGTTTGCTTTATGTGTCATTGTGCATAAATATGAACAATACCGTTGCTGTCAACAGGCTCTGCTGCTAACATTAGCTACCGATGGTTACCTCGGAACAATCCGGCAAACAGACGGTAGGCTACCCTAGTGCTGTTACCTGAAACAGATGATTTAACCTCACCGCTCATTTTACACACAGTTTAACAACAAAACTAAACTCTTTAAAGATTACTATGTTTTTAATGTTGGTTTTAAGCGGTATGCACCCCCACTAACCTGGAAAGCATTTTAAACAGTATCGTTAATATAGCGCGTCGGAGGAATACAGCGTCTCTTTTTTTTTGTTTTTTTGTTTACAGCGTCTCCTACAGCGGCCAGCGGGGCGTCAGAGACAGAGGGACCACAGCGTTTGCTAACGTTAGCTTCTTGTCTCATCTGGGGTCTGATAAATTCATCAAAGTCATTGTGCCCAACGCTATTTTCCGATAAACTGTAACTGTCATATTTCACGGGACCCGCGTGAGTGCGGTTTTCATGTTCCAGTTTTTCAGCCTCCAAAACAATCGTACTACATCTGGTGTTCCCCTTGTGTTGACGGAAATTAGAGCAACTAGAGGGGTCAAAGGGCATATGACGCCATTGACAGGCAACCAAAACAACACGGCCCGTGTGTCATTGATTACAATTACAGATTTCTCTGGGTTTGAACATTGTTGGCAAAATTTGGGATAATGTACACAACTAACATAGTCATTTTTAGACATATTGCAGAAATATTACTTACTATATATATATATATATATATCCTACTGTATGCAAACTGTATTTCATGGTATGTATGATAAACGCATCAATAAATCATCCGATATGTTTCAGTTTAATATGATCACATGTAGTCCTCACTGGGCTCGGAAAGTTCACACTGACCACATGATCAGAGTTACCAACTCTGTCCACTGGGTGTCGCACCAGCACACACATTGTTGTAGCCCTTCTCTAAATCATTCAAGACTGATCATGTTCTTATATTGTTTCTTTTTTTTATTATCTGTCTTTCTCTGAGATGAGAAAACAATGAGCTAAAGCAATACAAGAGGAGTTGTGTTGCACTGTGACAAATTTAATTTGTAATATGAAAGTCTTAAAACATTTTAACTCAAGCTAAAAAAAAATGATATAAAAAAGGGTCAGAGCATGCACATCCTTCTATAAAGCTACAACATTCAGATATAAATTTAGCGGTTAATTAGATACAAAACAACACTGAGACAGCAGACTGCTGAGGCCGACCCTGCTGATTAGAACATAGAAGGCCACTGTATTACTATTTGAAAACAGATAATATCAAGCACATGATCGGCTGCCTCCTCCACTTGCACAAAAAGATGTTTGTTTCAGTCTGCAAAGTGGGGCCATCTTAGAGAGGGGACTCTTGCCGTGTTTGTGTACCTCATGGTGGAGATTCTCGCCATTCAAAGAAGTAAGGAAAGTCCCTGCTAAATTTCTACTCATTTGTTTCTAAAGAGGTTATGGATAACGGAAATCACTACTATTGTTTTTATTTCTTTCATCTGTGCGGTTTACTCCTACAATGATTTGGCCTGAGCATTGATTAGTTTTTGGGAAAGGTTAAGAATATAACTTGTTTGCCTTCGGGCGGAGCATACCCAGCTTTGTAGTGTAATGCTTACCATATGAGTACAGAAACAGTTGGAGGAGCTCTCCTGGAGAGCTGCTTTTATTGTAGGCATTCAGCCATTCTGTCATGATTGTAAATCAGTGGTCTTTAACAGTTTTTAGGTCAAGGACCCCTAAGCTAAAAGGGAGATGGAGTAGGGACATCCTACTACATATTGTATACAAATGTAGTTACATATTAAACTAGAATAATGTGTAGGGCAACCTGAAGCCTTTATACATACCTTTTTATGGTGCATACAATACTCAGGGACACAGAGGCGCGGGAAGATATTTTCGGCTGGGGTGCTGGGGTGCTGGGGGGGCATATAAACTAAAATGTTATTTATATAGTGCAACCAATGTAAATGATATATTATTAGCAATACATGCATAATCAAAATGTCTGTTAAAACAAGGAGCTTGACGCACCAGGATCGGATTTCTAGATAACAATGTACGTTTATTTAAAAACAACCACAAGTAGATTAAGTGTTCATAAACCGCCTAAGTGCCACAAAGTAACAGACTATGCCGTGTTTGACCCCCTTTCGCCTTCAGAACTGCCTTAATTCTTTGTGGCATTGACTCAACAAGGTGCTGGAAACATTCTTTAGAAATGTTGGCCCATATTGATAGGATAGCATCCCCCACACCATTACACCACCACCACCACCAGCAGCCTGCACAGTGGTAACAAGGCATGATGGATCCATGTTCTCATTCTGTTTACGCCAAATTCTGACTCTACCATCTGAATGTCTCAACAGAAATCGAGACTCATTAGACCAGGCAACGTTTTACCAGTCTTCAACTGTCCAATTTTGGTGAGCTCGTGCAAATTGTAGCCTCATTTTCCTATTTTTAGTGGAGATGAGTGGTACCCAGTGGGGTCTTCTGCTGGTGTAGCCCATCCACCTCAAGGTTGTGCGTGTTGTGGTTTCACAAATGCTTTGCAGCATACCTCGGTTGTTGATCTTCTATCAGCTTGAATCAGTCGGCCCATTCTCCTCTGACCTCTAGCATCAACAAGGCATTTTCGCCCACAGGACTGCAGCATACTGGATGTTTTTCCTTTTTCAGACCATTCTTTGTAAACCCTAGAAATGGTTGTGTGTGAAAATCCCAGTAACTGAGCAGATTGTGAAATACTTAGACCAGCCCGTCTGGCACCAACAACCATGCCACGCTCAAAGTTGCTTAGATCATCTTTCTTTCCCATTCTGACATTCAGTTTGGAGTTCAGGAGATTGTCTTGACCTGGACCACACCCCTAAATGCATTGAAGCAGCTGCCATGTGATCGGTTGATTAGATAATTGCATTAACGAGAAATTTAACAGGTCTTCCTAATAATCATTTAGGTGAGTGTATTTATAAACTACTGTAATCATTTTATCGTCATTGCAGTTTTAAAGCTTCGCCACCAGGGAGTACTGCAGGGACGTGCACAGACACTGGCTATTGTTGCCCGGGCAACACCCGTTTGCCCTGATTGGATTAGCTGCCCCTCTGGCGAAAGAGCCTAAATAAACTTTTCTTTCTTTCTTGTGGCTGCATTAATACAATAATATGCCCATCATTACTTTAAGTTAAATTACATTAAATTTCCCTTCTGCCTTCACGTGAGTTTTTAAAGTTATGGAGATTATGACAAATGTCCTGTGAATAGCAACCAAAAAAATCCACTTGAACTTTGAATAAAGTGCAGCTTCAGCTTGTAACATTTGCATCACATCGCGCAGCATTGCCTTATATTAACGTAAAATGCTACGTTATCAACCAAAGCTAATGACATAACGTATGTTGCAGCAGCAGGCTAACGTAGCTACGTTACGTCCGTTACATTAGTGTGCGTTCTGTAGAGAAGAGAGAGGCTCAGGGATAGGATGGTTTGGGCTCTTGAATCATGCTAGGTTTTACGTTGTTTACAGTCAACATGTTACATGAGTTTTCAACCAACAATCAGATGTGACGTTAGTGAAAGTCGCCTTACTTTGTTATGAGATGATAAATGAATGTCCCAATTGGTTAATGTAATAAACTTTGCATGAAAAAAAATGTATAGCCTATTGTTAGTTTTGTGTGCTTAAAGCAACACCAAAGCACTTTTCCTCTTTGGTCCCCCTAAAGGTTGGAAGTGGAATTGTCCATTACCGCCGTCATATGTCTCATTCGAACTACAGATCCGCTACCCGATCTGGCAAACTTGCATAGTGTGGTTATATCCGGTAGAGGGCCGCAAAGTGAATGCAGAAGTTACGAGTTGATGAACCACTGAAACGATTTTGGAAACATTATTTTAAGTTACAAAAGAAGCTTTGGTGCTTCAGTATGCCTTCACAACAAAGACGACTAAAGAAGAAAGAGAAAGAGCTCAAAGCAGCTAAAAGGTCTTAAATTTAAAATTGAAACTGTCAGCAGAAGCATTTGATAATGCCAAACAATCATCCTACATTATTCATTTAATGTGAAGTAGGCCTATTTTATCACCTTTTCTTTAAGTTGGAGTAGGCTAATAACTCATTAAAAACAAATGTTTCATTAATAATAAATACAACTATTCTGACAAGCCAGACCCACATCCAGATGTTGGGTCTGGGAAATCACCATTAGCAGGGCTCAATCTGAGGGGCGGGATAAATGATTGTCTGTCAAATTCCCTCTGCACGCAATAGGATAGTGCTACAACCAAGCAGAGCAACGAAGAAGGCAGCGGAGCTAGTTGATAGATAAAACTTTTGCCGTATCCGGTCGGCAAAACTCCGAACACATCTTCTGTTTTTAAGAATGACTTCAGTCCCGTTCTTTGTTCTTTTCTCAAAGAAAAGCTTAACTCCAAGTCTTCCAGAGTTGCGGCCAAAGCCGATCGAAAGACCGCTGTTCGCCAGCAGCAGCAGTCATAAGCCCGCCCACCGACTCTATACACGATGTGATTGGCCTGACCAGAGTTTGGTTTTTCCAGCACGCAAGCCAACAGAGAGTTGCTAGACTGACCCTGGCTGCAAATTACATTTGCTGCCGCTAGGGGACGTCCAGAGTTCTAGGCTAAAATACAACAATACTAACCTAATAAATGAATAATTGTTGACAAATTTTTGTATTTACACATCATGTTTTAAAGTTAAACGTACATACATAAACCACCCTCCAGCACCACCGGACAGGCCTTCACTTGGAACTCACAAGGGAAAAGAAACCATAGGATGATGCAGGAACAGCTGGGGAAGGTTTGTGGAGGCAGAACCCAAGGAAACAACATCGTCCTGGAAGGAAGCAGAGAAGACCGCCCAACAACAAACCAGCTGGAGAAAGTTCCTGAATGACCTATGCTCTCGAAACAATGTCAAATGGGTTAAATGAATACATGTGGCACAGTAAATCCTTAAGCTTAACTGTCTCTGTGGATGGCTACCTTAGTACCCATAGGCCACTAAGCCTATCATCGATGTAAATTATTTGTATTTTTTTTTTTTCACAAATAGGCCAATTTATCTTTCCTAATTATATTCTGGACTCATTTTATGAATATTTGTTAGACAAGTAAATAAATCTTTCAAAACATTATCAAACAATTATTTGGTTGTCCCCCTGCAGAACCCCCTCGGAGTTAAAGATCTCTGTTTTAAATCTAATATCCTATATTAAGCTGCAAAGATGAATCAAATAGTTGTCAACAGCTGGCCTGCAGTTCCGCTCTACTACAAACCTGATATACGCAACCAGACTTGATTTGCCACACAGCCAGGCCAGCCCCATCTTAGCAGTGAATGTTAGAGGGAAGCAGCCAGCGAGCCAGACTCCCAAGTGAGTCCTGAAACTATACTGGTATGTGGACACAGTATAAATCCAAACTGTCTGCTCAACAGCAGATAAAGCAGAATCCCGGACGTTAGATTTTTTTGTCTGGTCCCTTTAGTATCCTCGAGTGTAAAGAGGCTAAGGAAGTCAATTAACATAACCCTGCCTCGTGCACGCATCATATGATTCCTACGCACTCAAACGCTCAAACATAGTGCATGCATACTGTGTGTGTGTGTGTGTGTGTGTGTGTGTGTGTGTGTGTGTGTGTGTGTGTGTGTGTGTTAGAGGCTGACAATTTTTCGGGACTCCCGCGGGTCACGTTATTCCCAGGGGAGTCCCGCGGTACGGGAGTCAATTTCACTGTTGGTAACGTGATAGAGACGGAATAGAGCATAGAAATCACTGGGAGTGGGCAGGAGTGGGCAGGAGCGTGACGGAGCCGGAGATTAAATTAAAAAATTATGCTGCAATGTGGTGAGTGCGCCCAAAGATTGCACGTGATCGGGATATGACGGGAGTATTTTTGTGGGCTCGGGATGGGATGGGAGCGACAATTGATTCCCGTGTCACCCTCTAGTGTGTGTGTGTGTGTGTGTGTGTGTGTGTGTGTGTGTGTGTGTGTGTGCATAATACACTCAATCAACATCAAAGGCCAAGTGCAGATTGTATTCTTTTTACTTCCAGAGTGCAAGGTTAAAGGTCAAGCTAATGGGTTATGGTGTTCCTTGATTTCATGTTGGAGAATATTGAGACAGACAAACAGTTCATAGACAGGTTTAGAGCAGTCTGGATTCTCAGGAGCCACCGGAGTCATGCTATATCAGGCTATTACTCAGACACATGTCAGTCATCTGTTAATTACTTACTCTTCTCAGACCGCCTACTTACACCAAATACAAACAAGCCACTTCATGCCAAACGTACCCTACAGACAAATGCTGTTGTGCGAACAGGAAGCCTGCGAACAGTGCAACAGTGTTCACAAAAGTCATTGTGTCATCCACTGGAAGTATTTTCAGCCATTAGTGTATTTTTGGTCCGCACTGTGACGCACACAGAGGGAGAAAGGGCCTTTAGTTTGCTTGACTTTTAAAGTGCTAACCCCCCATCACTTCTCCAAATCATATAAAGCCCCCTGGCATTAGTTTTAAAAAATGTTGCTGTTTTAAATCCAGGCTAGCTAAGATTTTCCCACGCTTAATAGACCCACGGTGTGACCGCAGATCTGATCCGTATGTTTTGGTCATGCTCTGCCCTACGAAATTATTGGTTTTCAAAACCCTTTCAGGTGTCAAAATAAGAAAATCAAAACATAAAACACAAATTTAAAGACTAGGTGCTGGATCCTAAATATGATTAATACTATAAAGGCAAACACTCTAATATGACTTTTTAATATTGCCACACGAACATTCGGGCAATGGAGTACCAAATAATGTGTTCTTATCCTTAAATACTAAACAAAGTGATAATATCGCATCTCCTTTGGCTTTCCGAAGGATTCTGTTAGTCTGTAAAATCCCCCTTCATCACCATTACATTCTGGATGGTCAAAAGATATAATGTCATATTTAACCTTATAGAAACTTAAAATATAGAGCATCAAACAAACAATTGGACTCAAAATGAAAACCCTTCCTTTCTTATTTTGCAAAGATGTTTTATTACCTTCGGAGTAGAAACCATGATGTCTCTTAATTTTACCCAAACTATGCTGAAAGCAGAAAGATTTTGAAAGAAAGAAAAGCCCATTATTAATCCTCAAAATACAATATATTATTGCACATATTTCTCTGCACAAAAGAGAATTTCTTTGCTTTATTAGTCCGCTGAACCCTTTATCCCTTCTCCTGCTGATGTTAATCTCTTCTCAGCCATTTCTTCATAACTCAATCCTATATTTCTATCAAATTAAAGCTGTTAATACACACTCATTCATTCACGGCAGCCACAGAGTTGTCATTCCTCTTCTCAACCCTTTTGCCAAACTCTAGTTGACAGCATGTCTGTAGCAACTCTGATACTCTGCTAAGCCTACATCTAGTTCAGTGGATTTGAACACAACTCGATCAGGAATCTTATTAAAGACCAAGAGAGTCATTTACTTGCAGATGTCTTATGAAAAAAAGAATGTAATCGCCAACGTAATGTAAACCAAAGTAATCTTAGCAAAAAAAGGAGTCCACAGCTGTGGTATTTATCCCTCCAGATACCAGATCCGCAGTAGGAGAGGAGTGTAACGCCAAAACTGCAAATGGATGTTTGGCAAAAACTTTGTTAGGACAGAAAGCTCTTTGTTCAGGGTCAGAAGAAACAATTGCTTTGCGGCTCTCGGTTTGAGTATTGCAGAAAACCAAAAACTCCTTTGTAAATAAATGAGGATTTAGAAGCATTGAGCACAGAAATTAAAGCAAGGGAAGGCGGTGATACAGAATTCACTAACACACTAACAAGTCCAGTGACGTGCAATGAAACTGGGTCATTCTGGTAATACCCCAGTTAGACTCTAGTCAGGTTTTCTGTCTCTTATTCACATTCTTCATTGCCTGCAGTGAAAAGTATTGGTCTGTTTGAAGACTCTTTTTGTCCCATGATGAATTGATTAGGAGTTGTACACAAGTCATGCACAGTGCCTGAGCAGGCTGTCATAGTCTAACCAGACCTAATAGACCGCTGTAAACAAACATTGGCTCCTGAGGGAGTAAAGCTGAGGTTTTGGCTCTGAAACCTCCCACCATATAGTGGGAAATCAATCCCAGACTATATATTATTAACCATGCTTTTTTCAAGGTTTTTGTCGGACAATTTTTTCAACGTTTTTGTCACCTTTTTTCCAAAGCTTTTGACGTTGAGGTTTTTTTTGTTACAATTTTTTTCATGTTTTTGTCACTTTTCTCAATAGACCTCAACATTCCCGCCCACAGCCGACTCCAGATGTAAAAATCCCATTGATTTTCTCCAAGGGGGTAAGCGTCTGTCAACAGCCCGTAGCTCCTATGGCGCCATTTTGATGCTAACAAGCCATCACCCGCTGTTAGCATTCCATTGACTGCCATTCATTTTGACGTCACTTTGACAGAGAATAACTTTACATCTGAAGCGTTTAAAGACTTTATTTGTCTAAAGAAACACGACAATGTATAAAAGGCTCCATTACCTTGTAGCTCACGTTATGGCTCCGTAGGAGACGTTTTTGTAAAAATAGGCTAACGATTGTGTCATAACCACGCGACTTCCTGTCTCATAGTAGAGGAATTACTGTATAGTACAGGAGAAGCTCTCAGGCAGTTTGGACTTACATTAGCTGTTTAGTTTAATTACTAATGTTAACTATCATTTTAGTGATCAATAATTAGCCTGTGCCTATGTTATCTCCTTACATATACCTACGCTCTCCGTCTCTGCTAGATTGGGAATGATTGAGATTTCTTTTGGCACAGCTACCAGAAGACTTCCAACTTTCAGACAGGTTGCTCACGTCACATCTACGTCTTCAAGCTCAGTTGGAGGCTGCTCAGTAACGCTCAGCGCTCACCGGAAAAGTGCTTCTAATATCCTTCACTGGTCTCCGTCCAGAGACACGGGATCTGTTGGTCCATTATATATAGGCTACTGTCTATGATTTTCTCCATAAGGATTTAGAATATTAGTCATAATGTCTAAACCATCCGAGGTAGACTGACCACGAGCTACGTGGTTGTGAAACAAAGGTTTCTGCTCTGGTAGAAGCTAGAAGTCCGTATGAAATCAACCTTGTTTTAAGAAAAACATGTTTTATCCACGTCTCTGATTGGTCCAACTCGCTGATACCATAGAAACGTTTCACCGTACCCGCGAAACCGCGAACGGCTAGAGCGAGCTTCTACCATTTAGTTTAGTCAATACCCTGACAACATTCAGAAAATAACATTGTTGTTTTTACTCCCACAAACAAAGCAAAAATGAACTGAATAAAAACAAACAAACCAAAAAAATAAAAACAACAACAACAACACTAATACAATATATATATATATAAAATATACAAACAATACATGTTACATGATACAAACAAGACCGGAAAGGTGTAGGCTGAAGCCTGGGCTTATTACACTTACCCTTTTTACATAAAATTATATTCTTTCATACAAAAATGAAAGTTACAGAAACTAAGTATACACTATATACCCTAGTACAACACAAGAAGTCCAATACATTTTGTGTACCTTCTGGTATTCACACTTCTGTTTTATATTTGTTAATCACCTTATGTTTAAATCATTTTTTTAATCGGTCGATTGTTTTATTGTATATTTTATTGTTTTTCAACTCAATTTCTAATTCATTCCACAGTTTAACTCCATACACCGAGACACTTCTTTGTTTTACATTTGTTCTGCTGTTTGGTCTTGTAAAAATACAGCATCCCCTCAGTTCATAATGGGATTCTCTTATTTGAAACTCTGGATACAGTCTGGCAACATGCTATTAAATACTTTGTACATTAGAGATGCTATTTTAAGGTCTACAAGTTCACTAAATGTAAGTGCCTGTAAGTTTAGAAATAACTGATTTGTCGATTGACAATAATTTGCCCTATTTATAATTCTGATTGCTCTCTTTTGAAGTAAGAAAATTGGATTTGTAATTGTCTTATATGTTTTCCCCCAAACTTCCACTCCATAAGTTACATATGGAAGCCATATTGATGTTCACTCAGTAAATTATGTTTTTCTATGAAATGATCGAACCTATGGATAAATAGCTTTTCTAATATTTTTGAGAACTGAGGAATAAGAGAAATCGGTCTGTAGTTTGAGAAGATGTGCTTATCTCCATTTTTGTAGATAGGAATGACCTTTGCATTTTTCATTTGATTTGGAAATATGCCTGTTTGTAATGATTGATTAAAGATAGAAGTCAGGGGTTTCACTATACTATGTACAATGTTTTTAACTAAAGCCATGTCAATACAATCAGTGGATTTCTTATTCTTGCACGTATTTACCACTTCAATTAACTCTATTTCCTCAATTCTCCTCAAGAAAATGGTATTTGCATTTATTTTAATAATATTTTCATTTATATCCTCTGTTATTACTGGATCAACAATTTCTTTTGCTAATTTATCACCAACATTCACAAAATAGTCATTGAATTCATTAGCAGTTTCCTTTGTGTCTGTTATTAGTGATTGGTTGTTTTTATTGAAGTATTCTGGGTAATCTGATTTCCCCGTGCCTATTTTTGATTATGTTATTTAGCACCTTCCATGTGCCCCGCATGTCATTTCTGTACTGTACTAATTGTTTATTGAAGTAATCCTTTTTATTTATTCTCAATATACTAGTCAATTTATTTTTGTATTTTTTATATTCATTTTCTGCTTCCTTTGTTCGACATTGTAGAAACTGCTTCTACAAAACATTTTTCTGTTTTACAAGCATTTTCCTAGCCCCCTAGTAATCCAAGGTTTGTCTTCATATTTATTTATCTGTAGTGGTTGTAAAGGGCAATTTTTGTCATACAGAGTGGAAAATATAGACATGAATTCATCATAGGCTTTATTTGGGTCATGATTTAAATAGACCTCTGTCCAGCTTTGCTGCCTTAACCCCTCCTTAAGGGCCTCGATGGCGTCAGGTGTTTTTTTTCGGAATCAACTTAGCAATTTTGGAATTTCTCTGTACATTTTCCTTTGAGAAATTTTGCAAAGTTGAAAACACAGGAAGATGATCACTTATATCATTGATAAGCAATCCACTTAGTACTCTATTTCCAATTTCATTGGTAAAGATGTTATCAATTAAGGTTGCGCTGTCAGTTGTTATTCTAGTTGGCCTTAAGATTGTAGGTATTAGACCTGTACTATACATTGTGTCGATAACATCTCTCTTTTAATTTGAACAAATCTACATTAAAGTCACCACATACGAAGATCATCTCATTATTATGTCTGTTATCATACATGTGAACCATCTTCTCATTAAAGGTAACTAGACAAGATCCAGGTGTTCAATAGATGCAGCTTATTAATATATTCTTTGTTTTCTCCACCTCTATTTCTATAGTAACACATTCCATGATATTTTCCATTTTTGTTGACATTTCCCTTACTTTTTTACACTTAAGTTTGTTGTTCACAAATAGTGCAACACCACCTCCGTTTTTGTATTCTCTATTGATTGAAAATAACTCATAGCCCTGTACATCCGCTTCTTTCTCAGTTGTAAGCCAAGTCTCTGATACTGCAATTACACTAAACATTGAAAATTGTTTCAAATAGTCTTTCATTTTAAAAAAGTTGCTATACAGGCTTCTACTGTTAAAGTGTATAATTGACAGTGTACCATCTATTATTATTTTGCTTTTAAATTGTTCATCTGTGTAATACTCACAGGTGCGGTTGATGTTATTGTAGAAATATTTATCAGGCTCAATATTGTTCTCCATTTAATACAGTTTATGATCTGGTTGATGGTTAGGTGATCCAATTTCACCAAAGTAGTCACCTTCCATGCCGTTAAATGGAAAGGAATAATCCTTATCAAGTCTCATCATTGTCTCCATTCAGTAAAATCAATTTCCATGTCTTAGACCTCGTAGTAGAGATCCATTCACAAGGTCTGATGACATTAATGAATCTTCCATGTAGCAGATTGTATGTTCTGTGTCCATTAGTGTCATTGTCTATATGGATCCAGGTCTTTCATATCCCTTACCATGACCACTTTCACGATTTCCGTTGAAGTCTCTGATAGTTTCTGTACACGGTGTTGTACCTTTTGCCTTTTTTGCCGTTTTCAAAATGTTTTTTTGCGCCGAATCAAATGTGTTATGCTCACTATTCATCTTGTAGCTGGTTGGCTTGGTTCCAGACTTAAAACTCTTTATATCAGCAATTTTCAAAACGTCAGTGAAACAATTGAATGGGGAAAAACACTTCCGGAGACAGAGCCGAAAAAAAGTGGGCGGTCACTGTTGAGCTCAATACGTGCAGACATGTCCCGGGACCTCCCTAGATAGTTGGAGATCTCAACCGCTCCTATCTTGAACCCAAAGTTACACCCTTGCCAACAAGCCATTTAAATGAACTATCTGCTGATTCAGCATTGTCCAAAGAAACCACTTTCAACATGTCAAAACAGCCTTGTTTTAAGCCATATGGCCATGCTTCTGTTTATGTCCGTCACTTTTGTGTTCATTGCTGACAGGATTTATGGTGTCTGGAACCAAAACTATTTTCCATTTGTTTTACATGTGGGGCGTCTGAAGCCCTTTTCCTGAAAGCATCATGGCAAAACGTGACAGTGCGGTGAACTAAAATTACATTAAAAACAGAATCATCATTCATGTATTTCCACAATAAAGTAGGAAGAAAAAGAAAGTGAAAAAAACTATATATATATATATATATATAGGAAAACTTGACATAAACTGAACAGGACAGCAGTGCTGCTCAGTATAGGTACTAAAGTGACAATCACATAGTCATTGTCAACTGGTTATTTCTATTTTTATTGGTGGAATAAGCAATTTCGGTGACGGTTGCTGCACTTACCTTACAATGAACATCACATATGATGACTCTGTTAAAGTACTCAATTCGGTCAGAGGGATAGTTTCACATTGTCAGACCTTCCTCCACAGCGCTGCGGAGGAAGGTCTGGCTAGTCCACCCAGCATTCTGGGATGGGAGAAAAACGTTCTCTGGTTTATTGGCATTTCTTTAAAACAATCCCAAGCGTCTTCGGCGGCGCTAAGCGTCAGACGGAGCCACAGTGCCTCTGCTTGTTTTGGTGGAACATGTGCACGTAGGCAGGCGAGCTCTGGAATTAAAATGGCTGTTAAATGTGGGTTGAGAATTTTACAAAACAAAAGAGATAAATATAATTTTATTGTTGGTTCTAGCTCGGAGGATGTTTTTCCAATCGACCGGAGTTTAGAACGGCAACACAAAGAAAGCGGAAGGTGAGGGACATCCGGCTGAACCTCCGGCGTCGATGTAGACTAGCCAAACTCTAAGTTAGTGGTGGGAATGGATGCTGGGGCGAAGGATTGGTTTATGTAATTGGTTGAGTAGTGATTAGCTTAATATAGAATAGGGGTAGGACTAGATAAGCTTCTTCCTACTCTCTTTTTGGGCAATAATTGTTCATTTATGTTGTACATACCGATAGTGCTGTTTTTATTTTATTTTTTGACATATAATCGAAGCTTGGAAAACAGATGAAAAAAAACTTGTGTTGATCCTCTAGCTCACCCAGAGCATTCGCCCCATGTTGGCTGAGTCCAGCAGCGGCGCAGGGTTCAAATCTGACCTGCTGCCCTTAGCTGCGTGTCATCCCCCATCTCTCTCCCCCTTTCATGTCTATCCACATTCAAATAAAGGGAAAAGCCAATGTTGGGTTTGTATGCTACACTCTGTGTAAATATCATAAAGCTTTATGTTTGGATTGAAGTAAAAGGATGAAAAGCCATTATAGCAGTAGTTTTTGTTTTTTTACATACAGGCTAGGGAGTCTTCAAAAGATTTAAATAATAGTTATGTTGGTAATCCTGTTTTTGTTTTGTTTTTTGGAGTAACAGGTTGAAATCCTACATGCTTAGTAGGATGTACAGGAAATGTTAACCCTGCAGGCCTAAAGCAGTGGGTCATTTTAAAAAGCTCCTAGGTATTTATGACTGTGTGGGTGGGTGAGGGGTCAGAAAGAAAGGAAAAACAGAAAGCAGAAAAGCAAGTTCTCAGCTAACAAATCTGGACAGGTTGGTGTTGACCCATCTGAAGGACATCACAGGCCCCACCCTGGACCCCCTACCGTTAGCCTACTGGGGAAACAGGTCAGTGGATGATGCAGTCAACATGGGACTGCACTACATCCTGCACAACCCAGTCTCATGGCAGTTCGTGAAATGGTCACGTTATTTAATCTATTGATTCGTGTACACGGGCATGTTTTTCTTTTTTTTTCATGGTGGCCAGTGCGAAAATGTAAACTAATTCATTTATTTCAATGCATATGTCATGATCACAGCACGACTACGGTAGCGAGTAGTATGAAATGCCGAAAATCTCCGTAAGGAGGTTGGTTGGGGTGGTGGATGGGTCAAACAACACAGGACTTTCACCCAGGAGACCGGGGATCGTGACTCGTGTGTGGCGTTTTGTTTCCCCGTTCTTCTTTTCCTAAACCCAACCTCCGCCGTCCCATTGTTGTTGTCGCGTGTCCCCCAGAGACCGCGGATCGTGTCCCGGGGTGTGATGTTTGCTTTCCCCGTTCATCTTTCCCAAACCCAACCTCCGTATAGATGGTTCCCATTTCGTGCTGGCCACTATAAAGCGGAAAGGGGAGGGACCAGGGACATCGACCGGCAGCTGATTGGACGAACGCGTCACGTGGTCTGGCTTCTCCCGGATTTCACAACCGAGCATAATGGCGGCACGTTCAGAATACGATCTCGTATTTTACGAAGATAGTTCACCAAAACGTGTTTCTGAAAACATTTTAAGAGAGAAATAGGCTGTGCAGTTGCTGAATCAGTTTTTTTGATTGACAAAGGTCAGTTTAAAAGATTTTCGTCAGATTCTGAGAGGCGGCGAGCTGAGCCGACCGCTCGTCATTTCCGATATGTGTTTTAACGTAAGTGTTCCTTTTGGGACAGTACTAACCATCGAAAGTGGGCACTACGGCAGTAAGTGGTCAGTGCACATTAGCAGTGTACTGACGGAAGTATGCGGAATGAGACATAGTAAGTTTAGATGCAGTGTTGTGTACAATAGTAGTAATACTTCCTCACAACAACTTTTTGATCTTCACTGTTTAGAATGCAAGTGTCCTGCCTCAGGTCAGGGGACAGAGGATGGCAAAGAGCAACAACTTGGCCCTGGTTTACCCTCATGGACGAGGCATTAGGGCAGTCTGCAGTCTCGCCCCCTGCCTTATTGCCTCGATCCAAGGGGACAAACCAGGGCCAAGCACTGCACAAGAGATAGATGAAGGGAGAGACGAGGATGAGAAAGAGGAGGAGGAGCAAGTGAGAGACAGCAGCAAAGAGAGAGCAGGGCACAGAGGAGAGAAGAGGAGAAGGGAGAGAGAGGATCCATTCTTTCAGCTCCTCGAGGACATTAAATATCAGAGGGAGGCAGATGAGAGGAGGGAAGCAGAGGCCAGAGAGGTAAAAATAAAAATAAAATAAATTAAATTTAACTGGTTTTGTCTTTGCCCCTTTTTTAATTATTTAATATAAACTGTCTATGTCTATTCTTTAAAACCCTTATTGTTCTTTAGACTGCAATAGAAAAAACGTAGTAACTAACAAATAACTAGCGTGTGAAGCCTAGAACAATGTATTGAACAATATCTTCACCCTTATTTACAACGTTTTTGTGGTTAGGTATTCCAAGCTCTACAAAAACATTCATTTCATCTTGGTTACAAAACAATTAGTTATTTAAATATATATTGACAACTATATACATGAAGCAGCAAATTCTTTCAAACATAACATTCTTATATCTACAACTATATACAATAACTTAAACATTTACAACTATATACAACAAGAAGCGGCCATCAGCCACAGCTGCTGCTGCTTCAAGACTGCAGACAGAAGGAGAAAGTTTAGGTTAGTCCAGTGGTAATCCAGTCTATCCTGTAAGATGATAATTGTTCTATTCTAATACAGTTGCAGTATATTTAATATTGTATCATGAAGGTAAATAAAATGTACTTAATGTACTAGTGATGTACTTTATTATGGTCTTAACTGACACCACTGTGTATGGGTGTTTACCAATGGTGTTGTTAAATGACTTTTCATATGTTGGTTACAGCGTTACAGTACTTTAAGGATAACTGGTAGCTGGTAACTTTGAGGTATGTTATTTGTCTTAAAGGGATATTTCACCGTTGGAAAGATGAATATATCTTTAAATTGGGTCACTTATGTAGTAGAAATGTGAAAAAAGTTTAGAAATTGGTGGCTTATAGGCCGAGAAAAGCCAGAAAATGTTGTGTTTTTGGCTCATGTGGATGAAAGACACCAAATCCCGGGATGCACTTGCTTCACTGCATTAGAGTCCACTCCCTCGACACGCCACCGTTTACAGACAGACAGACAGTGAGATGGTCAACTCAATTCACCTGTGTTTTATTGTCATTTCAACCATATACACAAAACAACGTTTCACCGTGGCTCAAGTGGTGTTACACATTTAAAATATATAAAAATGACATTATATAAAAATGACATACGAAACAGGCTACATTTAGTGCACACACATATGCTCCGTAAAGTTCAGCTAACGCATACTAGCATTAGCGCTTGGTGGGCTGTAAACACTGAGTATAAACACAGCCGTAAATTTCTGTGGAATGTAGAATGGTCGGCATTTAACGGTCACAAACTCCACCAGCAGTCAGCAGTTAGTTGGATACAAGCACCAGTCCGTGTTAACACAGCACACCTCCATGAGTCTTACCCAGCGACACCGCAGGCTGAGGTGCTGGTCTCCGTAGCAGGCGAAGCTCGCGTAGTGTGTCGATTATTCCGTCTGTAATAAAGTGTCCTGCATATTCTCCGATCTGTACCAATGTATCCCGGTGGTACACGTGTGCGGTAGTTTGAATGCACACAATTGTTGTAAAAGTTTTCTGCTGAAAAGACAGAGACTGTTTAGCGAAGCTTCAAGATGGCTGACACTCGTTTTGCTTCGGCAAGCTTCGGGTAAAGACGACAGTCCAACCCCCTATGGGCGGGTTGAAAACATGCGGAAGTAGTTCCTACTTCTGGCTGTAGTTCCTACTTCTGGCTGTAGTCCATTGCCTCTTGGCAAAAACAATCTTCCGATGACGCAAAAATCGTCGTTTTCCGTCATTGGAAGATTTTTTCCAGACCCACAATACAGAGATCTCTCGTCTCAGGGGGGGACATGCTTTTAATTATTCACCTGGGAAAAATAGTCATGGTCAAGAGGTGTCTCATGCAGTGCAGACACCTCGTTTGTGAGCGCGGCCAAGCAGCTCCACTCCAGCTCTCCCCACCATCACACTCAATGGGTGGCTGGTTGTCCTCCTCCTCCATAGCCTCTTCCAGCTCATCCCCAACACCAACACAAATGTTGTGTATGATAACACACGCCGTCACCAACTGTGCACAAGGCAGAGCAAGACTTTTGTTGAGATATGAAAATACATTAACACAGAAAAAAGTGTGACTTTAGCAGTTGTTAAGCATTAACTGTTGTTTTGAGTAGGATATTAAGATTTGATTAAGAAATTCATATATTCATTGCAATATTCAGAAATATTGCAACGATTTATTACCTTAGGGACAACAGTGGATGTACTTCAAGTGCTTCTAAAAAGATGCACCTGAAGCGGGTTTTCATCATTCCAAAGGCACGCTCAATGATTGTGTGACCTCTGGAATGATGATAATTAAACCGTTGCTCTGCCATGCCTCTTACTGGCCTCTGATATGGTGTGATAAGGGCCAGGGGTTCCTGTAGACATGGGTAGCCACCATCAGTTAGGAGAAAATACCCAGGTGGAGGGTAAGTCCCCCTAGTGTAGATGGGGCTGTTCTTTAGGATGCGGTCATCATGCACACTTCCTGGGTAACCCACAAAGCTGTCAATAAAGCGACCCTGATGGTCACAGACTGCCTGGAGTACCACGGACAGCAAGAGCTTCCTATTGTTGTAGTCGTGACCATCAAGGCCGTCGGGACATTTAATTTGGATGTGGCAACCATCTACTGCCCCTGCTGATGAGCCAAATGGGCAAAACCATCCCCGACCACCTGGAGCTCCTCCTGTGTGTGGGGGAAGCGGACAAATTGGGGGAGCACAGCCACCACCTCATCCACCGTCCTGTGGACAACTCTGTCGACTGTTGGAAGGACCAGTCCTACCAAGGAAGGATCCTTGACTTTGAGAAACAGCTACTGTGTCTGCTGTGGAATCCTTCAGGTGTTTGCGCTCCACAATCAAGACCTGAAGTGGACGTCCAACATCGACACCATCAGGAAAAAGGCCCAGCGGATGATGTACTTCCTGGGCCAGCTCAGGAAGTTCTCTGGAAGTCAATCACAGTGTGGTTTGGATCGGCCACTGAAGAGCGATGTAACAGTTTCGAGGCTTCGTACCACTTTTTCTTTTAAAATTCAACTCCTTTTATACCTTCCCCTCGTTAACCCTTGCGTCTACTATGCCCTCTTCTGCTGTACAGTAACACCAGTTATTGTCAGCGGAGCAGATGTTTTGGCCTATGTTAAAAGGAGTTATTTCAGATACTTCCCTGTCTTTTTATTTTTTAGAGAGACACACACGCCCGTATTAAAGGGCCCTCGCCCGGGTCAGGGAACCCGGAGGCGAGGCAAGAGGCTTTGATCTTCCAAAAAAACACCAAAAATGTATAAGAGTTTTTGGTTCCCTAACTCAGTCCTGAGTTCAGGTATTTTTATTTTATTTGAAGCATAAAGTCTAAAAAGCAAACAAGCTAAACTGAAATAAAATGAAAAAATGAAAATAAACAAATTCACTAAGTCCCTAACAGAGCAAATTCAATGAATGCTGATATATGGAAGTCCTTCAAGTACAAAATGCCCCAAAAAACCCTCGCTGTCAGCGAGTTACCTCTATTTATACATACATTGACCAGTTCACTCCCCGCGTCTCAGCAGGGGTTGTCTCACCACTTCATGTGGCCTTATACGGTAATATCTTTTAATGCAAATGCAGGTTATAAGACACGTGCAGGAAGGCTTTACATGTGACATGGTATATATCTTATACATTACAGCCGTTCACGTTACACAAGAACAGAACAGGAACTCAGCGCTCCACCCATGAACTCTACACGACCTTTCCCCTGCTGCCTCACACTCCATCAGGCAGTCACAAAGTAATCCACACAATTTTCTAAATATGTTTCCAAGCAAATATAATAACATTAGCAGCATCGTTTTCAGCATGAATACATTTCTAAAGCAGTAATGCAGATTTAAACATTTGACTTTTTTATACACAGTCTATCTCCCTTCCCTCATAGAGGCAGTTACATACATACAGGACATGCAGTTGGGAGTCAACAGCCGACTTCCTCTCGCACCGCCCTACACAAACTATCAGTTCTCATCACTTTATCTCTGCAGCACACTATCTGTCCTGTTATAAATGCAATATAGATTAATATGTTTTCAAGCATTCATACAGATATATATATTGCTAGCTGTTTTTGAGTTAATACATTCTATGCAGTAATATAGCTGTTAGCTGTTTTGGGATTTTCAACTGAACGTTCGTTCAACACCACCAAACAGGACAGGAAAAGACTGCAATGGACAGTTAGGACTGCAGAAACTATCATTTGTGCCAACTTGTCCTCCAACCAGGTACTTATACTGTACTCCTCCAGTGTCATGAAACAGACAGGAAGCATCACTACAGACTAATCACACCCTGGACACCAGACGCCAAAACAATCAGACACAAGAACAGTTTCTTCCCACAGGCTGTCACTATGATGAAAACTTAACACCAAGCCATAGTGTCAGGATCAATACCTGTGCAATAACAATATCAATACACCTTTTAAACATACAAACCTATACATGTACATAGTAGTGAAATATTTACCATTCAGCTTTGTTGTTCTTGTTTTTAGCCATATGTCTATTTCTGTGTATGTACTTCGACACAAAGCCAAAGTCAAATCCCCTGTATGCGTTCACACTTAGTTGGCTGTTAAAGCTGATTCTGATTCTGTTTCTGAAGGAGATACCAACAGGGCTTAATGTTGTTTACTTTCTTCTTCAAGTGGCCATTGTGTTCGCTTCCACCCATCACATGACACCTGGTCACAGACTACTCATAAGGGTTGTCATCAATCCTCCACTTCCATCAACACAAAGACATACACACACACACACACACACACACACACACACACACACACACGCAATTACACGCTCACATGCACACAATGGGCCGCTTGTTATCCCCAACAAGTGTACAGGAAGCCTCCCCTCCTGAGTCGAGTTGACTGAAGAGAGCCCAAATCATGATGTCCCCATTGTCCCTCATGGGCCTCTTGCAAACCCCTATCAATACAGGCCATTGATACAGCGCTAATTTCTCTAATTAAATGACAACATCACCTCTCATCCCACTTCCAATATCTATCCAGTCGACACTGAAACAGAGGATGTGGTCATACTCAATCAGTCACTTTCGCTGCACTTATATCTGCGTAATTCTGTATATTTAGTGAGAGCCGTTTTAACAGAGCTTGTACTATAGAAACACATAATGAGACATCTGGTCTGGCGCTCACTTTTCACATTTCTAGATGGGTTTGTTTCCCAGTTAAATACTATTTTCCCTAAACAATTCGATTTAGAATAAACTCATCTCGGTTTCCAGGTTTTTTAGAGTTCAGATGCAGGTTCGTACAAAGTAAGGTAATATTAGATTTGCTGAAGTTGAGTATTTGTCAAAGACGTGGAGACACTGAGTCTGAAGGTTGGATTACCGCTTACTCTCAGTTTCAGTATTTCCCGTTAATATACGGCGTTCTAAACAATTAAACATACCTATTTAGTGCATAGAATACTAAGCTATTAAAATAATTTTTGGCATGATTTTATAAATCATGTTTTAATGTAAAACACACATGTGGCACAGTGAATCCTTAGGATGAACTGTATCTGTGAATCTTAGTGACTACCTAGCCAGTTAGCCTGTCTACAGAGGAGTTGATTTAAAAATTGTGAAGCGGATTTATATTTGCTAATAATATTGCGAATTATATGTTAGATTCATATTAAGGTATTTTAATTTTCTTGGGAACTTTAAAAAAAATAACGACAATTTGGTGGCCCCCCTGCAGTAATTCTGAGGATCTCTGCTCTACATAAAAAAAATATACGCAGGAAATTATGTGCAACGTATATACAAATAAAAATGTAACCTACTTAAATAGTGTAATATAAACATGTTTGTGCAAGTTTCGCTATAGTGCAGTATGATGTGTGAGGTATTGAGAGTGTTATCTCAGCGGTTGAACAGTTTTGTGTTTTTTAACCCTAACCCTAGTAATGATACTTTTCAGAACCCCGTTACATTTATATAGCCATGGAAAGATGCGTACACAGACACGCTGTCTCTTAGCCATGCTGTCTCTTAGCCATGCTGTCTCTTAGCCATGCTGTCTCTTAGCCATGCTGTCTCTCCACCACAACTGGGGTCTTTTTTCTTTGCTATTTTTCTCAGTGTTATTTATCAACTAATTCTGGTTACCAGTGGACATCCAGATTATAGCCAGCGTCAACGTCTATTCTCAACCAGTTCTGTCTGTTAGTGGACGTCTAGATTATGGCCTGACTGGACATCATTTCTCAGTGTCATTTATCAACTGTTTCTGGCTGTCAATGGACGTTCAGATCATGGCCTGGACGGACGGACGTGATATCAACCTGTTTTGTATCGCTTGCTCAGTGGGATGGGCAGTGCGAGGCTCCGCCATTATACAATAACGAGCAGCAACGTGTCACGACATTATTGCAGTGCAATAAACACAGTATAACATTATTATGAGGTAAAACAAACAACAAACATGCACGCACACAATTCTAGGTACTTAGAAATAAGTACAGCAACACTATCTTAATTTAGTTTAGTATAAACTGCGCAGTCTTTCAACGCCAGCTCTCTCTTCCAAACTTTCCAGAAACTGAATCTTCTCAGTTGTCTTCTTCAGCGAGCAGCAGAGCGCAGGGCCGCTACTGATTGGTTGATTCTCAAGCAGCCAGTTTTACCTGCCTGAAGAGGTCGTCCTTCGTCACAGATATGCTTACATTTTGTTCAACCACATTATCCCTTACACTAGAGACAGTGAGGGGTGTAATTAATGTCGCACAAATAACATTCTTTGGCTCATGAGGACCACAGAAAAACATTTTCTAAATACATTTAAAAACCCTGTTGAAATATGGCAAAGGAAGCCCCAACTCAAATTTTACGCCTTCTTCTCCTCCTCTTTCTTCCCTGATGATGGTACTCGCTGTTTTCAGATACCTCCAGTCAGTGGAGCCGAGGAAAGAGAAATGTAAAGCAGATGTCCAGCTGGGTTTGTAAGCACAGCCAAAACCCCACCACAGCATCCATGTTGACAGTGTGAACATAACTTCTGACGGGATGTTGTACTGGCAGCCAAGGTTAGAGATCTCATGACAGACAGTTTTTCTTTTCTATTGGCTTTGTTGATCTAAAATCACATCAGGTTGCTTTGAGACTGATATGACCAAAACGCTTCAATCATAGCAGACATTTCACTAGCTCGGAGCCTGAACCCTCCGGTGTTCAAAATCTGTTGCAAATAGGGATGTCCTGCTGTCAAACCAGGAATTATTGCGCTGCCTTTGAGTGAATGGAAAATCATGTAAAGTTCCTACTTTCCTCATTTCCTTTCCTTTCCTTCCTCTAACCTAATTGTTTGTATAAAAGAATCAGTCACTGTAAAATGTCTTTGACGCAGATGAACGACGTATACTTATCTAACCGAAAGATAACTGGCAGCTTTGTGTCCCCATTTATGCTGTCTGCCAGCCAGTAATGGGACACATGAGACGGACGGTGAGCCCCTCAGTTGCATAAACGGCACGGAGATTTGCATGCGTACACAGCAACAGCAGACAAACAGAAAAATACTTAACATTCCTCAGGGATGGTCACACACACACATTTACACACAGCAGGGTGACCTTTCAACTGGAGGACAGAGGACTTCAATCTTTGTTTTTTTTCAGCATGTGCTGAAAATGTCCATGAGCAAGACATCTGCTCTGACCTGGAGGGGGCATAGGTTAAAAAAAAGTTTAAAAAAAAACAAAAAAACAAAGTGTTTCCCACATACAAGCTTTTTAAAAGAAAATTCCAGTATTTTTCATCCTGGGTCCTTTTTCTCGTAATTGCAGCCACTCTGACTAAAGTCGCATTTAGACTTGGCACGAGGGATTTTCGGGAGTCCAGCTGTTAGTGTTTAGCGTCAGATTTGTAAATAACGTTTGATGCAACATTGTCTTGACTTCCATTATACATTGTATTGTAACCATGGTTTTGAGTTTTCCCAAATATACTGAAGAAACAGAAGACAGGAGGCAATATGTGTTTTCTTCTTCTTTCTCTAAATGAGCATTACAGTTACTTTTACTATGATTGGGCTACCTTGGTGGAGATGGATTTGCTAAATGTGTGTTACTAAAAAGGAAAGACAGTAATAATACTGAGTCTTTATTTCTTCAACTTCCTTAACTGTCAACAATCTCCACTGGCATGAGAAACTTGTACTGTAGGAGAAAACACCATCAGCCAATCCCAGCCAACGTGGTATCTTTTTAGCCTCTGTAGCCCAGTTAACTACCATGTAACGTTAGCTTCGGAGCTCATGCATGTAGCCACATTAGGTACAGCGTAACCCCTTATTGCAAAAGTAGCTTAATGGGTCATCGTGCTTATATTGCACTCTCTACCTCCGTGGTAGATATTTGGAAAACATGACTGCAAACAATGCATATTGGGGGGAAGAAGCGAAAGCCTCCTAAAACTCACATTTTGCATAAACACTTCTCTCTCAAACTTTTGAGTCAAACTTTTGTTTAAAAGCATATTTAGGACAGAAGCGTCACTTTTAAGATTTACCGTATTTTAGTTTTTTTGGTCAAATGGCCTTTTGAATGGGAGTGCTAGGGGCGCTTTGATGCTAGCCTCAAAATAGCTATTTTTAAACCACTAAGAAGGCTACACCTTAACTCCACCG